>NW_021937758.1:0-16988 GCF_001715985.3 Manacus vitellinus
AGAGTGGGGTAGGGGCTACAGAAGGGGGTAGGGGCCACAGAATGGGGAAGGGACCATAAAGTGTGGGAGGGGCCACGGGGTGGGGGAGGGGTGACAGCCTGGACTCGGGGGGTCAGGGCACTGACCTCGGGGAGGGGGAGGGGTCAGGGCATGGTGTACGGATCTCACCTGATCCCGGGGCTATCGGGGCCATGGCGGGGCCGAACCTGGTGGGGACACCCAAGTTTTTCCCAAATTTCCCCTCATTTTTCCCAGTTTTTCATCCATTTCTCCCAAATTTCCCACTCTTTCCCCAATTTTCCCCCCATTTCCCCCATTTTTCCCAAATTTCCCCATTTTTCTCAATTTTTCCCCATTTTTTCATCCAATTTTACCCAAATTCCCCCATTTTTTTCTCAATTCACCCCATTTTTCCCAAATTTCCCCATTTTCCCCAAATTCTGCCATTTTTTCCCCATTTTTTCCTAAATTTCCCCTAATTTTTCCCAATTATCCCCCATTTTCCCTGATTTTTCACCCGTTTTCCCCAAATTTCTTACTTTTTTCCCAATTTTCCCTCCATTTCCCCTCAAAATCCCCCATTTCCACAAATTTCTGACTTTTTCCCCAAAATTTCCCCCGTTTGTCCACATTTTCCCAGATTTTCCCCCAGTTTTCCTAAATTTCCCCCATTTTTCCCCATTTTTATCAATTTTCCCCAAATTTCCCACTTTTTTCTCAAATTTTCCCCCATTTTTCCCAATTTTTCATTCGTGTTCACCAAATTTCCCACTTTTTTCCCAATTTTTCCCCATTTCCCCCAAAATTCCTGTTTTTTTCCCCCCATTTTTTCCTACTGGGGAAATTTGGGAAATTTGGAAAACTGGGGACCCAAAAATCCAAGAAAATGTGGGGAAATGGGGGAAAAATGTGGGGGAAATCTGGAGAAAAATCTGTGAAAATGTGGGAAAAATGGGGGGAAAATCAGGAAAATGGTGAAAAATCTGGGAAAATGTGGGAAAATGGGGAAATTGTGGAAAATTCTGGGGAAAATGTGAGAAAAATCCGGGGAAATGGGGAAAAATGGGGGAAAATGTGGGAAATTCTGGGGAAAATGGGGAAAAATATGGGAAAATATGGAAAAATGAGGAAAAAAAGGGGGGAAATGGGGAAAAATGTGTGAAAATCTGGGAAAATGTGGGAAAAATGGGGGGAAAATCTGGGAAAATGGGGGGAAATCGAGAAAAAATCTGGGAAAATGGGGAAAAAATGGGAAAAAACTGGGAAAATGGGGAAAAATTGGGAAAAAACCTGGGAAATTCTGGGGAAAATGGGAGAAAATCTGGGAAAAATGTGGAAAAAATGGGGGGAAAGGGGAAAAAATGGGAAAAATCTGGGAAAATAGGGAAAAAATGGGGGGAAAATGGGGAATATTCTGGGAAAATCTGGAAATATGGGGAAAAAAATCTGAGAAAAATGGGGAAAAATCTGGGAAAAATGGGGAAAATGAGGAAAACTCTGGGAAAATGTGGGAAAAATCATGGAAAATGGGGGGAAATTGGGAAAAAATCTGGGGAAATGTGGGAAAAAAGGGGGGAAATCTGGGAAAATGGGGAAATTAATCGGGAAAAAATCTAGGAAAAAATGGGAAAAATGAGGAAAAATCTGGGGAAATAGGGAGAAAATCTGGGAAAATGTGGGAAAAAATTTGGGAAAATGTGGGAAAATGGGGAAAAATCCGAGAAAATGGGGGCGAAATGGGGAAAAATCTGGGGAAAATGGGGAAAAATCTGGGAAAATGTGAAAAAATTGGGAAAAACTGTGGGAAAATGGGGGAAATGAGGAGAAATCCGTGAAAATGGGGGAAAATGAGGAAAAATGTGTGAAAAAGGGAAAAAATGGGAAAAAAATCTGGAAAAATGGGGAAAATCAGGAAAAATCAAGAAAAATGGGGGAAAATGTGGGAAAATGTGGGAAAAATCTGGAAAAATGTGGGAAATTCTGGGAAAAGTGGAGGAAAAATCTGGGAAAAATCCGGGAAAATGGGGGAAAAAATATGGAAAAATCTTGGAAAATCTGGGAGAAATCTGGGAAAATGGGGACAAACTGGGGGGGAAATGCTGGAAATTCTTGGAAAATGGGGGGAAATGGAGAAAAATGGGAAAAAATCCCAGAAAATGGGGAAAAATGGGGAAAGATTTAAAAAAATGGGAAAAAATCTTGGGAAAATCTGGGAAAAATGGGGAAAAATCTGGGAAAATCTGGGAAAAATGAGGAAAAATCTGGGAAAATGTGGAAAAAATGGGAGAAAATCCAGGAAATGGGGAAAAATGGGGAAAGATAAAAAAAATTTTGGAAAAATGGGGCAAATATGGGAAATTCTGGGAAAAATCCAGGAAAATGGGGGAAGAAATCTGGGCAAATCTGGGAAAAATGTGAGAAAAAAATCGGGGAAAATGTGGAAAAAATGGGAAAAAAAATCTGGGAAAATCTGGAGAAAAATGTGTGAAAATGTGTGAAAATGTGGGAAAAATGTGGAAAAAATGTGGAAAAATCTGGGAAAATGGGGGGAAAATCTGGGAAAATCTGGACAAAATGGGGAAAAATCTGGGAAAATGGGGGAAAATGGGAAAAAATCTGGGAAAACGTAGGAAAATTGGGAAAAATGTGGAAAATGGGGGGGAAATGGGGAAAAATTCAGGAAAATGTGGAAAAATGGGGGAAAATCTGGGAAAAATGGGGAAAATGGGGGGAAATGTGGAAAAATGGGGAAAAATGTGGAAAAACTGGGTTAAACTGGGAGGAACTGGGAGAAACTGGGCCAGAGGGAAAGGGATGTTGCCATGGAAATGTGAGCCAGCCCCTCCCCCACCCGGCCCAGGGCCCACGGGGGGGGAACTGGGTTAAACTGGGACATACTGGGAGGCACTGGGGGGGACACTGGGAGTTACTGGGAGCTACTGGAAGCTACTGGGGGGTCACTGGGGTTACTGGGATGGACACTAGGAGTTTACTGGGAGCTAACTGGGGGGGGTCTGGGGGTTACTGGGATGGACACTGGGGTTACTGGGAGCTACTGGGGTGGACACTGGGGTTACTGGGAGTTACTGGGATGGACACTAGGATTACTGGGAGTTACTGGGAGCTACTGGGATAGACACTGGGGTTACTGGGAGCTACTAGGAGCTACTGGGGGGGCCACTGGAGATACCGGAGGCATTACTGGGGTTGCTGGGAGCTACTGGGGCCACTGGGAGCGGCCCATCCCCCTCCCTCCCCAAGGTCACCCCAAGGACACGGAGGGGGGGGAGGGGGGGAAGCCCTGCCCCCTCCCAGTCCCTCCCAGTCCCTCCCAGTTCCCTCCCAGTCCCTCTCAGTAATTGAACTGGTCACACTGGGAGCGGTTCCAGGTCCCCCCTCCAGTTTGGGCCCCCGGGGCTATTTTTGGGACCCGGTGATGTCACTGGGGGGAGGGGCCTCGAGGGGGCAGCCCCTCCCCTCTCCCTTCCCAGTACAGACCAGTAAGGGACCAGTAACGGCCCCAGTGGGGGGGGAGGGGAAGGAGGGAACACTGAGGGTGGGGATGGAGCAGGATGGTCCTTGAGTGTGGGGGAAGGGCAGGAGGTTCCCTGAGGGTGGGGGAAGGGCAGGACCGTCCCTGAGGGTGGGGGAGGGGTAGGCGGGTCCCTGAGGGTGGGGGAGGGGCAGGAGGGTCCTGAGGGTTGGGGAGGCGGCAGGGAGGGACCTCCGAAATAGTGAAGGAGGGGCCTGAGGGTCCCTGAGGGTGGGGGAAGGGTAGGGAAAGTTCCCCGAGGGTGGGGCGGGAGGGGGGCATAGGAGAGTCTCTGAAAGTTGGGGAGGGTTCCTGAGGGCCCCTGTAAGGTGGAGAGGGGCAGGGAGGGCTCCTGAAGGAGTGGGGGAGGGGTAGCAGGTTTAGCTGGGGGAGAGGGAGGAAGGGACCCTGAGGGTGGGGGAGGGACAGGAGGGACCCTGAGGGTTGGGGAGGTGCAGGAAGGCGGGGGAGGGGCTTTGGGGGGACCCTTAAAGGTGGAGGGAGGGCCTGAAAGTGGGTCCATCATTGGGAGGGGACACGCCCACCCAAAACCCAGTAAGTCCCAGTTGAGCTCCCAGTTCAGGGAGGGGGAGAGGATGCAAAAGACACGCCCACTTGCAGAGGCTATGGCCACCTTGGGATGGGACACGCCCACCAGGGAGAGACCACGCCCACCTAAAGAAGGGACACGCCCACCCCCAAACCACTAAGTTCTAACTGAGTTCTGCCTTAACTGGTCCTAACTGGTCCCACCACCCCATTCCGCGTTCCAGTGACCCGTACTGGTCCATACTGGTTTATACTGGTCTATCCTGGTTTATACTGGTCTGTACTGGTCTGACCTTGATGGAGATGCTGAAGTGCTCCCAACCCCCTTAACTGGTCCTTACTGGTCCCACCACCCTATTCCGTGTTCCAGTGACCCGTACTGGTTTATATTGGTCTATACTGGTCCATACTGGTTTATACTAATTTATACTGGTCTATACTGGTCTGTACTGGTCTGACGTTGACGGAGATGCTGAAGTGCCCCCAACCCCCTTAACTGGTCCTTACTGGTCCCACCGCCCCATTCCCCGTTCCAGTCACCTGTACTGGTCCATGCTGGTTTATACCGGTTTATACTGGCCCATACTGGTCTATACGGGTCTATACTGGTTTATACTGACCTGACCTTGATGGAGATGCTGAAGTGCCCCCAACCCCCTTAACTGGTCCTTACTGGTCCCACTGCCCCATTCCCCATTCCAATGACCCGTACCGGTCTGTACTGGTTTATAGTGGTCTATACCGGTCTATACCAGTCCATACTGGTCTATACTGGTTTATACTGGTCTGTACTGGTCTGACCTTGACGGAGATGATGAAGCACCCCCAACCCCCTTAACTGGTCCTTACTGATCCCACCACCCCATTCCCTGTTTCAGTGACCCGTACTGGTTTATATCGGTTTATACTGCTCTACCCTGGTTTATACTGGTCTATACTGGTCCATACTGGTTTGTACCGGTCTGTACTGGTCTGACTTTGATGGAGATGCTGAAGTGCCCTTACCTGGTCCTTACTGGTCCCACCACCCTGCTCGCTGTTCTAGTGACCTGTACTGGTCCATACTGGTCCATACTGGTCCGTACTGGTTTTTTACTGGTCTATACTGGTCTATACTGGTCTATACTGGTCTACACTGGTCTACACTGGTCTATAATGGTCTGACCTTGATGGAGATGCTGAAGTGCCCCCAAGCCCCTTAACTGGTCCTTATCGGTCCCACTGCCCCATTCCCCATTCCAGTGACCCATATTGGTCTATACTGGTTCATACTGGTTTATACTGGTCTATACCGATCTATACTGGTCTATGCTGCTCTGTACTGGTCTGACCTTGATGGAGATGCTGAAGTGCCCCCAACCCCCTTAACATGTCCTTACTGGTCCCACCACCCTGCTCCCCATTCCATTGACCCATACTGGGTCGTGGTGGCAAGAACCCCAGCAGGAGCCAGGTGGGGTCTTCCTGCCATTGGATGAGTGCTCTGGGAGGTCAGGGCTGCTCCCAGATCCAGATCACACCAGCACATTTCCAAGAGCACTGTCAAATAGGAAGGGCAAAGCACAATTATTAGGAAGGAATGGAGCTTTTCTCAGTCAGTGTTTCCAGTTTCCTACTCCTGAGGAATCTGGGGTTGAGAAATGGAAAAGAAACTCTCATGTTGGAAAAGTCACTGAGACTCCTGAGCTGTAACTTGGAATGCACAAGTGCTTCTGTAAGCAACTTCCTAAAGTGCTTTCGGTCTCTGCTCTGCTTTTGACAGAAGCAGCATCACTTCTGCTGGACCCATCCGTTTTTTCTTTATCTACCCTTTTCCACCTGCCTGAGGTTTCTCTAAGGTCAAAGTGAGAGCACAGACATTTGGATGGAGTGCTGACAGGGAAGTCATGAATGGATTTCTGATGTTGAATCTACTGTTTTGAAATCAGAAAATGTGGTGCTGAAGTCATCGTTAGCCTTTGAGAGGGAAACAGGAGAAAAGTCGGATAAACTTGTTGCTAAAAATGAGCTGCTTCAAACTGAGGTTGACCACCTTCAAAGTCTTGTTGCGCCAGAGTGCAGAGGGAAAACTGTTGCTAAAAAAACAGGCTCCTGGTTTGGTCAGGCAACTTCATAAACCAGTGTCTTACCCTGGCATTGAGACTTGGGAAACCACAGAGAACCCTCAAACACTCCTGATTCTAAGTCTCAGGAGAGAAAGAAACAAGGAGAATTTGAAGTTCAACTGATGTTTCTAGAGTCTCCCAGCTTTCCTCACATTAATGAAAATAGGCTGAGTGATCCTTGTGATAATGAACAAAGGGAAGATTATTCTTTACCTCCCTCAATTTCCTTTGTGCCTGATACTGAATCCACTAAAAAACCTTGGACTCAAAAAGAGAACCCGACCCAGAAAACAACTCAATTCATTCTGATTCACGTGGTTAAAGAGCAGAAGCATTATGGCGATAAACCTGGACAAATTAAAAGCCAACCAGTGAAATCCTATCAATATATCACATACCTTGGCATTCCACTTTGTTCTCCTCAACAGTTAATACAATTTCCAATGGATATGGGGACAAAATGTTGGCAGCAAAATGCCAAAGATGGGATTAAAACCCAGACGAAAAAGAATTAAAATCACTGGAGAAAAAGAAGAAACCAGTCTTCAACCAAGAGCTTCACCCTGTTACTGTTTTGTTGATATTACCTTTTTGCTTTTTATTCTAATAATCATATTGTATGTTAAAATTTGGATGATTATGAAACAGTCAGCTCACTGATTACCCCCATCAATACTAGACGATGCCTGCAGTATACACCCGTCCCAGCCCCTCCAGGAGCCCTCAAATCCCATCCTGGTCCCACAGGACACTCCCAACTTCCCCTCAAACACTCTGAGGCCCCCAGATTGACTCCCAGATCCAGAAAACTCTTGCTGCCTGCCCATGGAGTGCCCAGTGTGGCCCACCAACTGCACCACAAAACCAAAGCTTCCAGGCTTTCTTTCCTGGGAATTAGGGCTGTTGTTTCCTCTTTTCAGCCATGCCTCCCAACTGATAGCCCAACTCCCAAACTGCTAGCATGCCTGTTGATACAGAATTGTTAAAATAAACCTTGCCAGTATATGTTTTCAGACACCGATTATTTAGTGTCGTTTCACTTTAATCCACCCCAAGGGAATTATTAATAAAAACCTGAGTTACCCCCTCTCCCCTTTTCCTGGGGCGGGTTGTAACACCAATCAGCACTGACTTCGCCCAGTAGGCATAGCAAAGGAAGTTTCCTTTTGGTTTAGGGTTTAGTGTTAGGGTTAGGGTTAGGGTTAGGGTTTAAGGGTAGGGTTAGGGTTAGGGTTAGGGTTAGGTTTTGAGTTAGGGTTAGGGTTAGAAAGGGTTAGGGTTAGGGTTAGGAAATTTAGGGTTAGAGTTAGAGTTAGCAAAAGTTAGGGTTAGGGTTAGGGTTAGCAAAAGACAGGGTTACTGTTAGGGTTAGGGTTAGGGTTAGGGTTAGGGTTAGGGTTAGGGTTAGGGTTAGGGTTAGCGTTAGGGTTAGGGGTATGTGTAAGGGTTAGGGTTAGGAAGAATTTGTCTCAGTGCGCGATCTAACAATCGCGGTTTTAGCCCATTCTGGACACGCAGCGGTGCCCAATAAGCCCCTCTCAGACTATAAGCCCGATTCATTGCCCACCGCTGTCAGAATCTTTTGCTTTTTCTCTTGGGTCTCTGCTTTTGCTGTTGCTGTTCAGTTGCGTGTCTGGCAGAATACCCACCGCCGTCCAGTATGTACTCTGCTTCTATAGAGCACTGTCCCCTAACCCCAACATTGAAAGAGAGACTGGAAGCTATGCGCAAACCCTGTTCCCTAACCCTAACCCTAACCAAGAGACTGCAAGCTATGCGCAAACCTTTTTCCCTAACCCTAACCTTAAAAGTGAGAATGCAAGCTATGCGCAAACCCTTTTCCCTAACCCTAACCCTAAAAACGAGACTGCAAGTTATGCTCAAACCCTCTTCCCTAACCCTAACCTTAAAACAGAGACTGCAAACTATGCGCAAACCCTGTTACCTAACCCTAACCTTAAAAAAGAGACTGCAAGCTATACGCAAACCCTTTTCTCTGAACCTAACCTTAAAAAAGAGACTGCAAGCTATGCGCAAACCCGATTCCCTGACCTAATCCTAAAAAAGCGAATGCAAGCTATGTGCAAACCCTGTTCCCTAAACTTAACCGTAAAAAAGAGACTGCAAGCTATGCACAAAACCAGTTCCCTAACCCTAACTTTAAAAAAGAGACTGCAAGCTACTAGGGTTAGGGTTAGGGTTAGGGTAAGGGTTAGGTGTTAGGGTTGGGGTTAGGGTTAGGGTTAGTCAGAATCTGTCTCAATGCGCGATCTAACTATCGCGGGTTTACCCCATTCCAGGAACGCAGTGGTACCCAGTAAACCCCTCTCGGGCTATAAGCCCGATTCAGTGCCCACCGCTGTGAGAATCTTTTGCTTTTTCTCTTGGGTCTCTGCTTTTGCTGTTGCTGTTCTGTTGCGTGTCTGGCAGAATACCCACCGCCGTCCGGTATGTACTCTGCTTCTATAGAGCACTGGCCCCGCCCACTGGGTTGAGTCAAGAGGTGGAGTCCGTGTTGATTGTTCTGCGTCACTGGCTCTGCCTACTGGGCGGAGTCAGTACTGATTGGTGTTACAACCCGCCCCAGGAAAAGGGGAGAGGGGGTAACTCAGGTTTTTATTAGTAATTCCCTTGGGGTGGATTAAAGTGAAACGACACTAAATAATCGGTGTCTGAAAACATATACTGGCAAGGTTTATTTTAACAATTCTGGATCAACAGGCATGCTAGCACTTTGGGTACTGTCATACCACAATGTGACACAAAGATAACCTTTGGGGGGGGAAAGAAAATGCATAGGGGAGAGAAAGGCAGGATAAGAGCAAGGGAGAGTAAGAGAAAGAAAAGCTGAGAGTGGACAGATGTATATAGTCACCGCCCACGGGGTCCAGCGATGCTTCCATGTCTGTCAGTTGAAGGGGTGGCCTTGATCTGCCGGGGGTGAAGGAGGGAAGTCCCCATACTCCAAGAAGTTATGAGTTATAGCCATGATTAGTGTCACGGACCATGCCTCGAGCCTCCAACATCTCGAGGGTTGCAGTCTCTCTTCTAAGGTTAGGGAACAGGCTTTGGGCATAGCTTGCAGTTACTGTGTGGACCAATTGTCAGAGACTGAAATGGTTAATGATTTATGCATTCTAGGAGACTTTTCAGGCTTTTGACTTGCATGATACCTCTGATGAGCAGTCGGGCCCCTCCCTCCCTCCAGTGCTGACAGTGTGAATCTCTGAAAAGGCAAGAGTTGAGCTTACAGGCTTTTGACTGTTGATATATCTGATGAGGAATCAGGCCCCTCCCTCCCTCTGCTATGAGATGTTAGGGTTAGGGTTAGGGTTAAGGTTAGCAAGGGTTAGGGTTTAGGTTTTAGGGTTTACGGTTTGGGGGTTAAGGTAGAGTTAAACCATCATTTTCGGGGTATGGGCCCGATAGCTTAATTAGCTGACCTTACTAGAAAATAATATAGAGGGAGTATAGAGGATTTTGACTCCTTTAGTGTAGGTTCGATTCCTACTTTTCTAAAATTAGGAAATGAGAGGATTGGTATACCTCTATGTTTACTTTATCATAGTAACCCTTTTGGATTCAGGCACATTTCCTTGAGTGTCTTAGGTAGGGGGGTAGGCCTGCATAGGAGATAGGAAGGCTGGTATGCCATAGGCATAAGGCTAATGTTAGGGGTAAGAAGTTTTTTCAAAGCAAATGTATGAGTTGATCATATCGGAATCGAGGGTAAGAGGCGCGGATTCATAAGAATCCTGCGGAAAGGAGGAGGGGTTTTGTAGCTAAAGTAGGGGGAATGAGTTCTTGAGGGAGATTAAGTGAGCTGGGGTTTAGGAATAGAATGGTTGTGAGTGCATTTATTAGTATAATATTAGCATATTCGGCAAGAAAAAAACAAGGCGAATGGCCCTGCAGCATATTCTACGTTGAACCCTGAGACTAGTTCAGATTCTCCTTCTGTCAGGTCAAATGGAGCGCGGTTTGTTTCGGCAAGAGTGGAGATATATCATATTATTGTTAAGGGCCAGGAGGAGAAAATGAGGTAGAGAGGTTCTTGAGTTGTAGCTAGGGGATTGAGGGTGTAGTTACCACTAAGGCTAATTACGGATAGGAGAATAATGGCTAGGGGTAACTTCGTAAGAGACAGTTTGTGCGACTGCTCGGAGGGCGCCGATTAAGGCATATTTTGAGTTAGAGGCTCACCCTGATCATAGAATTGAGTAGACTGCCAAGCTAGATAGAGCTAGAAGGAAGAGTATGCCAAGGTTTAGGTCGGTAAGGGGAAAGGGTAGGGGAAGTGGTGTTCAGATTGTAATTGCTAGGAGAAGGGCTAAGATAG
This sequence comes from Manacus vitellinus, assembly GCF_001715985.3. Lineage (NCBI taxonomy): Eukaryota > Metazoa > Chordata > Aves > Passeriformes > Pipridae > Manacus > Manacus vitellinus. Next base: position 10,526 of record NW_021937758.1, read on the forward strand.
GAGTAGATATAAATAAGTAAGGGGATGAAGTTGATGGACGAATTGGTTCTTTAATGAATAGCTTTACTCCATCTGCTATAGGTTGTAAGAGGCCAAATGGTCCTACAATATTAGGCCCTTTACGGGCTTGCATATAACTTAGAATCTTACGTTCAACTAGGGTAAGAAATGCTACGGCGATGAGGATGGAGAGAGCATAGGATATTGATATAATAAAGTAAGTGAGGGTTAAGTGAATTGTCATGTGGTTTGTGTTGGAGCTAGGGAGAGGATTTGAACCTCTGGGTAAAGGGCTTAAGCCTTCTGCATTTGCCAAGCTCTGCCACGCTAGCGGTCCTTTTCTAGGAGGGGGTTATGGTGGAGCTCTTAGTTGGGTTCATTACTGGGTGCGAAGACATGCTTGTGGCATAGGCCTTACTTCTTCGATCCTTTCGTACTAGAAGGAGTTGTAACATAGATAGAAACCGACCTGGATTACTCCGGTCTGAACTCAGATCACGTAGGACTGTTAATCGTTGAACAAACGAACCCTTGGTAGCGGTTGCACCACTAGGATGTCCTGATCCAACATCGAGGTCGTAACCCTCCTTGTCGATGTGGGCTCTTGAAGGAGATTGCGCTGTTATCCCTGGGGTAGCTAGGTTCATTAATCAATTATATTGGGTCTGGTTACTATTAGCACGTTGATGGATAGTTCTTGGTTAAGATGGATTGTCTGATATTTGGAGGTTAAGTTTGTCTCCAAGGTCGCCCCAACCAAAAAATGCACACCAGCAAAATCCCGGGGCAGTAGGCCCTGTGGGTGAGTATTGTTTATGGAAGTGGTAGCAGATTTTAAAGTTCCACAGGGTCTTCTTGTCTTATGGGGTTATTCCTGCTTTTGCACGGGAAGATCAATTTCACTGATTATCTGTAGGAGACAGCTAAGACCTTGTTAAGCCATTCATACAAGTCCCGATTTATGGGACAATTGATTGCGCTACCTTTGCACGGTTAGGATACCACGGCCGTTGAACGAATTGTCACTGGGCAGGCTTCACCTTTAATACTTGGTTTGCTAAAGGCTATGTTTTTGGTAAACAGTCGGGCCTTGGATTTGCCTAGTTCCTTTTACAGATTTTAATCGTCTTTGGGGGCGCTCCATAGGTGGGTTAACAGAGTTTTGGGTATAAGTCTTGTTAAGGTTAAAAAATATCCTGTGGATTGTTAATAATGTTGTAATGTAAGCTTGCGCCATAGAGGGGATCCCTAGTTACTTATTTTAGCATAAATTCTCTTATTTAATATAAGTTGGCCTACTGGGGAAGAGGGAGTCATGAGGAAGTTTAGATTTTTTTAGGTGAGGAGCTTTGACACATTCTTTAATGGTGGTTGCTTGAAGGCCCACAATTAAGCTGTAATTAAATTTATCCGCTAGGGGAGAGTGTATTCTTTTTTAAAGGAGCTGTACCTCCTTTAAATAGCCCTTAATTCGCTTCATGTGGGTTGAGTGTAGTCCTGGGAGGTGAATTAAGAGGGAACTGATTCATTTCATAGGCAACCAGCTATCACCCAGCTCGATTGGCTTTTCACCACTACTAACGAGTCTTCCCACTCTTTTGCAACAGAGACGGGTTTGCTCAGTAGATAGCTGCTCGTAAGTAGCTCGCTTGGGTTTCGGGGAAGCAAGCTTAAATTGGCGTTTTGCTTGGGTAGTTCTCGCTAAATCATGATGCAAAAGGTACAAGGGTTGGTCTTTGCTATTTATTACTTGGTTTGTCATTACTATTTCTTTCTTCCCTTACGGTACATGATCTCTATTGCGTCTTGAGTTTACCTTTCTATTGCCTATACTAGGTTGAGTGAGAGAATGTTTTGATTTAATGGGTAGTATTAACTTAGTTTCTATGTAATCTGGTAGAAGAGCTAGAGTTAGGCTTCAAGGTGATCTGATATGGAACAGATATCTTTCAGGTGTAAGCTGAATGCTTTAGTTATAGCTACGTCTTGGTAGACTAAGTGCACCTTCCGGTACACTTACCTTGTTACGACTTGCCTCATCTCTAGCTTAGGGGTTTATTATAAATAAAATTAATCATAGCTTGTGAGGAGGGTGACGGGCGGTATGTACGTGCTTCAGAGCCAGCTTAAAGGAGGCATTATTATCCTGCTTTACTGCTAAATCCGCCTTTTAGGAGTGATTTCACACTCCTTGTCGTGAGGTATTCTATGCTAGAAAATGTAGCCCATTTCTACCATCTCATGAGCTATACCTTGACCTGTCTTATTAGTGGGATGTTGCTGTTGTGCCCACTGTTAAACCCTCAGTTTAGGGGTGGGTTGACGACGGCGGTATATAGGCTGATTTGGCAAGGGATGGTTGGGTGTATCGTGGGTTATCGGTTATAGAACAGGCTCCTCTAGGTGGGTTTGGAGTACCGCCAAGTCCTTAGAGTTTTAAGCGTTTGTGCTCGTAGTTCTCAGGCGGATGCTTAAGTGGTGAAAGCATCGGGATTTAGGACCTGGCATAGTGGGGTATCTAATCCCAGTTTGTGTCCTGGCTTTCGTGGAGTTTTGTTGATCATGAAGCTAAGATCATTTCTATGGGAGTATTGGATGCATCTTGTGCTTATAACAGCTTGGTTACATTTCAGTCTTAGTTGAAGTGATAATGAAAAACCACTCTTTACGCCGTATAAAGTTAATTTGGGTTTCTTGTGTGACCGCGGTGGCTGACACAAGATTTACCAACCCTGGTAAGTTGCTTTAACTAAGTCAAGTTTACACTTATTGCTTAATATTGATTACTGCTGAAAACCCGTGGGGGCGTGGCTAGGCAAGGCGTTTTGGGCTACAATTGGAGTGGTGTGCCTGATGCCTGCTCCTGCTGTCTTTTTAAGGTGCTGAGGGCATTTTCACTGGGATGCGGATACTTGCATGTATATATTTGGCAAGAACTAACTGTAAGGTTAGGACTAAGTCTTTTTTGTCCTTGGGTATGTGTAATAGCCGTCTTAACATCTTCAGTGTTATGCTTTATTGTAAGCTACAAGGACTAAGGCTGTTATAGGCATAGTGATTATTATTGGGGCTTGTTTTAGTTGTAGTAATAGTTGATATAATCATTTAGGATTTGTTTAGTGGTTGGAGAAGTAGTTCTAGTGGATAACAAAAATGTGTTGTTGAGAAGTTAGTAGAAAGGGGCAGGATTGTAGTGTTGTGGGCGGGTTTGTTAAGGTTTTATGTTCTTGTAGTTGAAATTACAACGATGGTTTTTCAGGCCAAAGGTCTTGGATAGAGGCCAAGCAGGAATTGTTATGACGTACGTACTTTATACTATTTTTAAGTGTTAGTTTTATTTTGGGAGGACTAGCAGTTGCTTCCAGTCCTTCTCCATACTATGCAGTAGTGGGGTTAGTGTTGGCGTCTATTGTAGGGTGTGGATGGTTAATGAGTTTGGGGGTGTCTTTTGTATCACTAGTGTTATTTCAGGTATATTTAGGTGGGATGTTAGTGGTTTTTGTGTATTCGGTTTTATTGGCAGCAGATCCATTTCCTGAGACCTGAGGGGACTGGCAGGTTGTTGGGTATGGTGCTGGGTTAGTTTTAGTGTTGGGGGCTGGGGTGTTTATTATAGGACTATCTGAGTTAAGAGTGGTTAGGGATAAACACGGTGGATAGTGGGGGTGTTTTATCTATTCGGTTGGATTTTGAGGGAGCGGTTATGTTTTCTTCTTGGGGGGTGGGACAATTTTTAATTGCGGGCTGGGGTCTGTTGCTGACGTTGTTTGTTGTGCTAGAACTTGTCCGAGGGTTGTCTCGTGGGGCAATTCGGGCGGTTTAAGGAGGTGTGGTTCAGAGAATAGTTTAATGAAAATGCCAGCTTTGGGAGTTGGTGATAAAGGTTTGATTCCTTTTTTTCTGAAGGGTTGGAAAAAAGTTTGGGACCAACTGTTAAAGGTGTGTGTGGGTGGAATATTAGTTAGAGTAGTGGGGGCGATTAATTGGGGAGGTAAGAGGGTGAAAGGAAATGATGGGGTAGATTAAAGTGTAAACAAACAAATGAACAAATGAATGATGAAAGGAAATGATGGGGTAGATTAAAGTGTAAAGAAACAAATGAACAAATGACTGATGAAAGGAAATGATGGGGTAGATTAAAGTGTAAAGAAACAAATGAAGAAATGAATGATGAAAGGAAATGATGGGGTAGATTAAAGTGTAAACAAACAAATGAACAAATGAATGATGAAAGGAAATGATGGGGTAGATTAAAGTGTGTTAAAAAAATTTACCAAATTGATGATGTAAATGTCTGAATTGGAAAATTAGGGGAATGGAAAGTTTGTAAAATTTGAAATTTTTGTTAAAAAATTTAAAAACAAAAATTAATGATGAATAGAGGGAAAGTCCCTAGATCATTGCAAAAAATGACAAAATTTTTGTAATTTTTTGTGAAATTGACGACAAAAAATATGTCTGGCGTGCATTAATTAAACTGCAACTTGATGAGAGACGTAATGGAAAAACCAAGCCAACAGCACGTGACAGTGCATCAGTGCAACAGTATGAGACCGAATAACACTTGAAACCATATCATTAATTTTCACGCGAAAGTGAGAAAACCGCTCGCTGACCATAAGGGGTACATGTCAACCATAAATGGGAGCCCCCTGGCGGAGCACTCTGAAGGGCTTATTGAGATCTACCCCAAAAAAATAAACCAAAAGTTTAGAAGAGAGAAAATGCCGCAATCACGAGGTCCAGGTTGGCCGAGCATCCCCAACCATTAGTAACGGAGCGCAAGTTTAGGAAAATTAAGCAAGTTATGGCCCTGACCGAGGAACCAGAGGCGACAAAGAGCAAGTTATGAGAGTGGGTTATTGGTGGAGAGGGAAAGAATACACCTGAAGCTGGACATGATAAACATTACTAACGCCGGGTTGCTGGTTTCTCGTGAGGAGTACGACTAATAAATAACCCAGCACTTCTTGGTTGGTACATAGAGCAAGTGGTGAGTGGTCCATGGACCATGGATTTTAGGTTCTGTGACGTTCCTCGTATTGAGAAGGATTTTATGCGAAAATTAGCAGTTTTAGGTTTTAGTTCGTTTGGCGGGATTATTCCTAGAACATGACATGTTATGTCCTTGTGTGGGAATGTGCCTAGATCTGTGAATGACAAGTTTTGGATTGTATGGGAGATAGTATGGAAATTTGGATGGTTTTTGCAATAATAGTATGTCAGATTTTCCTACATGCATGTTATGTCTAATGTGGTGGAGGATGCTATGCAAAGTAATACATACCGTAGGGTATGGGGGGAGGGGGGGCCCTCCCCTTGATGTACGTGTTGATTGGAAAGTTGGGGGGTGCTTGGATATTTTTTGGAAAACTCTAAGAAGGGGCGGCCTTCAGTCTTTGGTTTACAAGACCAACGTTTTTTATAAACTATTAGAGTGGTTAGAGGTTGAGTATCTTATTTTCTAGGAGACTAGTAATGGGGAATAAGATGAGAATGATTGTGAAGTAGGTAGTTGAGGCGAGTTGTCCGATGATAATAAATGGATGTTCAACTGGTTGGCTACCGATTCATGTAAGGATTAAAAGATTTGTTACTAGGATTCAGAATAGAAGTTGGGAGAGAGGTCGGAAGGTTGTAGTTCGTTGCTTTGACATGTGGAGGAATGGGGCTAGAAATAGAATTAAGACGGAGGTGGCTAGGGCTAGGACTCCTCCTAATTTGTTGGGGATTGATCGTAGGATGGCATATGCAAATAGGAAGTACCACTCAGGTTTAATGTGGGGAGGTGTTACTAATGGGTTTGCAAGGTGTAAAATTTTCGGGATCTCCTAAGAGGTTGGGTGAGAATATGGCAAGTGTTATTAGAGGAATGAGGAGGAACAAAAGGCCTAGAATATCTTTTATTGAGAAATAGGGGTGAAATGGGATTTTGTTGCAGTCTGAATAAATACCTAGGGGGTTGTTTGAGCCTGTTTCGTGTAAGAAAGTTAAGTGGATGAGGGTGAGACCTGCAATTAAGAATGGGAGGAGGAAGTGGAGGGCAAAGAACTGGGTAAGTGTAGGGTTGTCAACTGAGAATCCTCCTCAAGCTCATTCTACAAGTGTTTGGCCAATGTAAGGAATTGCTGAGAATAGGTTAGTAATTACTGTAGCGCCTCAGAATGATATTTGGCCTCATGGGAGGACATATCCTACAAAGGCAGTTGCTATTAGAGTTAAGAGGAGAATAACTCCTGTGTTTCAGGTTTCTTTATATAAGTAGGAACCATAGTAGAATCCTCGTCCAATGTGTAGGTAAATGCATATGAAGAAGAAGGAGGCGCCGTTTGCATGGAGGTTTCGGATTAGTCAGCCGAATTGAACATTTCGGCATGTATGGGCGACGGACGTGAATGCCAGGGTGATATCCGCTGTATAATGTATTGCTAGTAGGAGGCCAGTGGTGATTTGGATTGTTAGA
>NW_021937759.1:0-16135 GCF_001715985.3 Manacus vitellinus
ATTTTTTTAGGCTCCTCTCCTGATTTTATTTTATTAGGCTCCTCTCCTGATTTTTAGGTTTTTATGCTCTTCTCCTGATTTTAAGATTTTTAGGCTCCTCTCCTGGTTTAATTTTTTTTAGACTCCTCTCCTGATTTTAATTTGTTTAGTGTCCTCTCCTGATTTTAATTTTTTTAGGCTGCTCTCTTGATTTTTATTCTCTTGGGCTCTTCTCCTGATTTTAATATTTTTAGGCTCCTCTGCTGATTTTAATTTTTTTAGGCTCCTCTCCTGATTTCAATTTTTTTAGCCTCCTCCCCTGATTTTTGTTTTTTTAGGCTCCTCTCCTGATTTTAGTTTTTTAGGTTCCCCTCCTGATATTACTTTTTTTAGGCTCCTCTCCTGATTTTTAGATTTTTAGTCTCCTCTCCTGATTTTTATTCTCTTAGGCTCCTCTCCTGCTTTTAATTTTTTTAGGCTCCTCTGCTGGTTTTAGTTTTTTTAGGCTCCTCTCCTGGTTTTAATTTTTTTAGGCTGCTCTCCTTATTTTTATTCTCTTAGGCTCTTCTCCTGATTTTAAGATTTTTAGGCTCATTTCCTTATTTAAAATTTATTTGGCTCCTCTCCTGATTTTAATTTTTTTAGGCTCCTCTCCTGATTTTTTTTTTTTTAGGCTCCTTTCCTGATTTTTAGATTTTTATGCTCCTTCTCCTGGTTTTAAGATTTTTGTACTCCTCTCCTGGTTTCAATTTTTTTAGACTCCTCTTCTGATTTTAATTTGTTTAGTGTCCTCTCCTGATTTTAATTTTTTTAGGCTGCTCTCTTGATTTTTATTCTCTTAGGCTCTTCTCCTGATTTTAATATTTTTAGGCTCTTCTCCTGATTTTAATTTTTTTAGGCTCCTCTCCTGATTTTAATTTTTTTAGGCTGCTCTCTTGATTTTTATTCTCTTAGGCTCTTCTCCTGATTTTAATATTTTTAGGCTCTTTTCCTGATTTTAATTTTTTTTGGCTCCTCTCCTGATTTTTAGATTTTTAGACTCCTCTCCTGATTTCAATTTTTTTAGGCTCCTCTCCTGATTTTTGTTTTTTTTAGGCTCCCCTCCTGATTTTAATTTTTTTAGGTTCCTCTCCTGATTTTTGTTTTTTTTAGGCTCCTCTCCTGATTTTTATTTTTTTAGGTTCCTCTCCTGATATTAATTTTTTTAGGCTCCTCTCCTGATTTTTGTTTTTTTTAGGCTCCTCTCCTGATTTTAATTTTTTTAGGTTCCTCTCCTGATATTAATTTTTTTAGGCTCCTCTCCTGATTTTTAGATTTTTAGTCTCCTCTCCTGATTTTTATTCTCTTAGGCTCCTCTCCTGCTTTTAATTTTTTTAGGCTCCTCTGCTGGTTTTAATTTTTTTAGGCTGCTCTCCTGATATTAATTTTTTTAGACTCCTCTCATGATTCTAGTTTTTGTAGGCTCCTGTCCTGATTTTACTTTTTTTAGGCTCCTCTCCTGATTTTAATTTTTTTAGGCTCTTCTCCTGATTTTAATTTTCTTAGGCTCCTCTCCTGATTTTAATTTTTTTAGACTCCTCTCCTGATTTTAATTTATTTGGGCTGCTCTCCTGATTTTAATTTTCTTAGGCTCGTCTCCTGATTTTAAGATTTTTATACTCCTCTCCTGATTTTAAGATTTTTATACTCCTCTCCTGATTTTAATTTTTTTAGGCTCCTTACCTCATTTTAATTTTTTTAGGCTCCTCTCCTGATTTTTGTTTTATTTAGGCTCCTCTCCTGATTTTAAGATTTTTATACTCCTCTCCTGATTTTCCGATTTTTAGGCTCCTCTCCTGATTTTAGTTTTTTCAGGCTCCTCTCCTGATTTTAATTTTTTTAGGCTCCTCTCCTGATTTTAATTTTTTTAGGTTCCTCTCCTGATTTTAATTTTTTTAGGCTCCTTTCCTGATTTTTAGATTTTTATACTCCTCTCCTGATTTTAATTTTTTTAGGCTCCTCTCCTGATTTTGATTTTTTTAGGCTCCTCTCCTGATTTTATTTTATTAGGCCCCTCTCCTGATTTTTAGGTTTTTATGCTCTTCTCCTGATTTTAAGATTTTTAGGCTCCTCTCCTGGTTTAATTTTTTTTAGACTCCTCTCCTGATTTTAATTTGTTTAGTGTCCTCTCCTGATTTTAATTTTTTTAGGCTGCTCTCCTTTATTTTATTCTCTTAGGCTCTTCTCCTGATTTTAAGATTTTTAGGCTCATTTCCTGATTTAAAATTTTTTTGGCTCCTCTCCTGATTTTAATTTTTTTAGGCTCCTCTCCTGATTTTTAGGATTTTAGGCTCGTCTCCTGATTTTAAGATTTTTAGGCTCCTCTCCTGATTTTCAGATTTTTAGACTCCTCTCCTGATTTTAGTTTTTTCAGGCTCCTCTCCTGATTTTAATTTTTTAAGGCTCCTCTCCTGATTTTAATTTTCTTAGGCTCCTCTCCTGATTTTAATTTTCTTAGGCTCCTCTCCTGATTTTAATTTTCTTAGGCTCCTCTCCTGATTTTAATTTTCTTAGGCTCCTCTCCTGATTTTAAGATTTTTATACTCCTCTCCTGATTTTAATTTTTTTGTGCTCCTCTCCTGGTTTTAATTTTTTTAGACTCCTCTCCTGATTTTAATTTGTTTAGTCTCCTCTCCTGATTTGAATTTTTTTTGGCAGCTCTCTTGATTTTTATTCTCTTAGGCTCTTCTCCTGATTTTAATATTTTTAGGCTCCTCTGCTGGTTTTAATTTTTTTAGGCTCCTCTCCTGATTTTTAGATTTTTAGACTCCTCTCCTGATTGTAATTTTTTTAGGCTCCTCTCCTGATTTTTGTTTTTTTTAGGCTCCTCTCCTGATTTTGGTTTTTTTTAGGCTCCTCTCCTGATTTTGGTTTTTTTTAGGCTCCTCTCCTGATTTTGGTTTTTTTTAGGCTCCTCTCCTGATTTTGGTTTTTTTTAGGCTCCTCTCCTGATTTTTGTTTTTTTTTAGGCTCCTCTCCTGATTTTTAGATTTTTATACTCCTCCCCTGATTTTAATTTTTTTATGCTCCTTTCCTGATTTTAATTTTTTTAGGCTCCTCTCCTGATTTTAATTTTTTTAGGCTGCTCTCCTTATTTTTATTCTCTTAGGCTCTTCTCCTGATTTTAAGATTTTTAGGCCGGCCCAAGAACTGCACCTGAAACCAAGAAGGTAAGGGCTTTCCTTCCAGGGGAAAAGGATTGATGTTGACCTTGCAGGACTCCTCGAGCCGAAAAGGGCAGTCCAGCTCCCTAAATTGAATACGGATGAGGATTCCTCCCAGACAAAAGGTAGCACACCAGAAAGCTCTTGCTGCTTAAGGAGTGCCCAGGCTGGCCCACCACTGGCACCTGAAATTAAAAGGGTTGGTGCTCGCTTTGCTGTGGAAAAGGGCTGTTGTTAAGAATCCTGCGCTTAAACTGGCAGTCCGACTCCCAAAATTGCATCCGGATGCAGATTGTTGCAAGACAAAAGGTGCTAGGACAGAGAGATGTTGCTGCCCACGGAGTGCCTAGGCTAGCCCACCAACTGCACCTGAGACCCTGAGGGTAAGCACTTTCTTGCCTGGGAGAAAGGGCTGTTGTTCGCTTGCAGGAGTCCTGCACTGAAATTGCCAGTCCAAGTCCCAGAATTGAATACAGACGAGGATTCCTCCCAGACAAAAGGTGCCAGCACAGAGAGCTCTTGCTGCCCATGGACTGCCCTGGCTGGCCCACCAACTGCACCTGAGACCCCAAAGGTAAGGACCATTTTTCTTGGGGAAAAGGGCTGTAGTTCACGTGCAGGAGTCCTGTGCTGCAATTGCCAGTCCGACTCCCAGAATTGAATACGGAGGAGGATTCCACCAAGATAAAAGGTGCCACCACAGAAAGCTCTTGCTGCCCATGGAGTGCCTAGGCTGGCCCACCAACTGCACCTGAAACCCAAAGGTTTCAGGCTTTTTGTCCTGGCCATAAGGGCTGTTGTTACCTTGCAGCGATCCTACTGCCGAAATGGGCAGTCCAGCTCCCAAAATTCCATACGGACGAAGATTCCTCCCAGACTAAAGGTGACACCACACAAAGCTCTTGCTGCCCAGTGAGTGTCCAGGCCGGCCCACCAACTGCACCTGAAACCAAGAAGGTAAGGGCTTTCATTCCAGGGGAAAAGGGTTGATGTGACCCTGCAGGACTCCTCGAGCCGAAAGGGGCAGTCCAGCTCCCAAAATTGAATACGGATGAGGATTCCTCCCAGACAAAAGGTAGCACACCAGAAAGCTCTTGCTGCTTAAGGAGTGCCCAGGCTGGCCCACCACTGGCACCTGAAATTAAAAGGGTTGGTGCTCGCTTTGCTGTGGAAAAGGGCTGTTGTTAAGAATCCTGCGCTTAAACTGGCAGTCCGACTCCCAAAATTGCATCCGGATGCAGATTGTTGCAAGACAAAAGGTGCTAGGACAGAGAGATGTTGCTGCCCACGGAGTGCCTAGGCTAGCCCACCAACTGCACCTGAGACCCTGAGGGTAAGCACTTTCTTGCCTGGGAGAAAGGGCTGTTGTTCGCTTGCAGGAGTCCTGCACTGAAAATGCCAGTCCAAGTCCCAGAATTGAATATAGACGAGGATTCCTCCCAGACAAAAGGTGCCAGCACAGAGAGCTCTTGCTGCCCATGGACTGCCCTGGCTGGCCCACCAACTGCACCTGAAACCCAAAGGTTTCAGGCTTTCTGCCCTGGCCATAAGGGCTGTTGTTACCTTGCAGCAATCCTACTGCCGAAATGGGCAGTCCAGCTCCCAAAATTCCATACGGACGAAGATTCCTCCCAGACTAAAGGTTGCACCACACAAAGCTCTTGCTGCCCAGTGAGTGTCCAGGCCGGCCCACCAACTGCACCTGAAACCAAGAAGGTAAGGGCTTTCCCTCCAGGGGAAAAGGGTTGATGTGACCCTGCAGGACTCCTCGAGCCGAAAGGGGCAGTCCAGCTCCCAAAATTGAATACGGATGAGGATTCCTCCCAGACAAAAGGTAGCACACCAGAAAGCTCTTGCTGCTTAAGGAGTGCCCAGGCTGGCCCACCACCGGCACCTGAAATTAAAAGGGTCGGTGCTCGCTTTGCTGTGGAAAAGGGCTGTTGTTAGGAATCCTGCACTGAAACTGGCAGTCCGACTCCCAAAACTGCATCCGGATGAAGATTGTTGCAAGACAAAAGGTGCCAGGACAGAGAGATGTTGCTGCCCACCTAGGCTAGTGCCTAGGCTAGCCCACCAACTGCACCTGAGACCCTGAGGGTAAGCACTTTCTTGCCTGGGAGAAAGGGCTGTTGTTCGCTTGCAGGAGTCCTGCACTGAAATTGCCAGTCCAAGTCCCAGAATTGAATACAGACGAGGATTCCTCCCAGACAAAAGGTGCCAGCACAGAGAGCTCTTGCTGCCCATGGACTGCCCTGGCTGGCCCACCAACTGCACCTGAAAGCCAGAGGTTCCACCGTTTGTTTCCTCGGGATAATGGCTGTTGTTGTCTTTTTTCAGCCCTGTCCTGAAACTGCCAGTCCAAGTCCCAACATGGCATACGGACGAAGATTCCTCCCAGACCAAAGGTGCCAGCACAGAGAGCTCTTGCTGCCCAGCGAGTGTCCAGGCTGGCCCACCAACTGCACCTGAGACCCCAAAGGTAAGGACCTTTTTTCTTGGGGAAAAGGGCTGTAGTTCACGTGCAGGAGTCCTGCGCTGCAATTGCCAGTCCGACTCCCAGAATTGAATACGGAGGAGGATTCCACCAAGATAAAAGGTGCCACCACAGAAAGCTCTTGCTGCCCATGGAGTGCCTAGGCTGGCCCACCAACTGCACCTGAAACCCAAAGGTTTCAGGCTTTCTGTCCTGGCCATAAGGGCTGTTGTTACCTTGCAGCAATCCTACTGCCGAAATGGGCAGTCCAGCTCCCAAAATTCCATACGGACGAAGATTCCTCCCAGATCAAAGGTGACACCACACAAAGCTCTTGCTGCCCAGCGAGTGTCCAGGCCGGCCCACCAACTGCACCTGAAACCAAGAAGGTAAGGGCTTTCCTTCCAGGGGAAAAGGGTTGATGTGACCTTGCAGGACTCCTCGAGCCGAAAGGGGCAGTCCAGCTCCCAAAATTGAATACAGATGAGGATTCCTCCCAGACAATAGGTAGCACACCAGAAAGCTCTTGCTGCCTAAGGAGTGCCCAGGCTGGCCTACCAACTGCACCTGAAGTTAAAATGGTCAGTGCTTTGTTTCCTGTGTAAAAGGGCTGTTGTTCATTTTTAGAAATCCTGTGCTGAAACTGCCAGTCTGACTCCCAATATTCCATACAGGTCAAGATTCCTGCAAGACAAAAGGTGCCAGGACAGAGAGATGTTGCTGCCCATCGAGTGCCCAAACTGGCCCACCAAATGCACCTAACAGCCAAAGGTTCCAGGCTTTCTTTCCTGGGAATAAGGGCTGTTGATCGTGTTTTTAATCCTGTGCTGAAACTGTCAGTCTTTACTCCCAAAATTGCATAAGGATGAAGATTCCTCCCAGACAAAAGGTTCCAGGACAGAGAGCTCTTGTTTCCCATGGAGTTTCATAGCAGCTACCCCTGAGGCCCTGAGGGTAAGGGCTTTCTTTCCTGGGGAAACAGGCTCTTGTTCACTTACAGGTGTCCTGAACCGAGAAAGATGGTTTGACTTCTTAAAATGAAATCAGATGAGGATTCCTCCCAAACAAATGGTGACAGGACAGAAAGATCTTCCTGCACAGGGAGTGCCACACCACCTGCATGTGCAGCCCTGAGATTAAGGGCTTTATTATCTGGGGGAAAGGGCTATTATTTGGTTTCCAGAGACTTGTGGTGATAATCATGGTGCAACTCTCAAAAGTGAAAACAGGTGAACATAACTCTGAGACAAAAGATGCCAGGACAGACATCTGTGGCTTCCCATGGAGTGCCCTGGGTGTCTCATGTAGTACAACTGAGAGTCTGAGGCTACATGTTGCCTTTCATGGGGAAATGGTCTGTAATTCGCTTGCAGGAGGCTGGTGCCAAGATAGCTGGACCGACTTGCCAAAATTCAAAAGGGATGAAGATTCCTCCCAGGCAAAAGGTGCCACCACACAAACATCTTGTTGCCCATGGAGTGCCCAGGCTGGTCCATCAACTGCACCTGAATCCCCACGTTTACAGGCTTTCTCTCCTGTGGGAAAGGTCTGGTTTTTGCTTTTCAGAGCCCTCCCCTGAAAGTGAAGTCTGACTCCCTCTACTGAATGCCAACAAAGATTCCTCCCAGACAAAAGGTTCTACCACAGAAAGCTGTTGCCACCCATGAAGTGTCGCACCACCTGCACCTGAGACCGTGAGGGTAAGGGATTTCCTTCCTGAGGATTCTTTCCCTGGTTCTTTCCTGGTTTTCCTGCTCTGAAAATTCCAGTCTGAGTCCTGAAATTGAACATGAATGAGTATTCCTCTTGGACCAAAGGTGCCACCACAGGGAACTTTGCTGCTCATGGAGTGTCCAGCCTGGCCCACCAACTGCCCCTAAAATTTTAAGGCTACAAGCTGTCTTTCCTGGGGAAAAGGGCTGTAATTCATTTGCAAGAGCCTTGCAGTGAAATTGCCACTCCGTCTCCCAAAACTGAACATGGACAAAGTTTTCTCTCAGAAAAAAGGTGCCAGGACAGAAAACTCTTGTTGCCTATGGAGTTTCACACTATCTGCACCTGAAACCCTGAGGGTCAGGGCTTTGTTTCCTTGGGGATACGGCTGTTTGTTGCTTGCAAGAGTCCTGCCTCAAATACCTGATCCTCCTCTCCAAAGTGAACATGGATGAAGATTTCTCCGAAACCAAAGGTAACCGGACAGAAAAATCTTGCTGCCTGTGAAACTAATTAATTAGTAACCCATTAGGGTGCAGTGCAAGAAATAAATTACTGAATTAGGTCATTAGTGAATAATTAGCATGCCTTGTAAAAGGAGAATTAGTTAATTGGTAGCTAATTAAGGTGTGGTGGAAAAGTTAATTACTTTATTATCAAAGGGGAAAAGGGTCCTCATTCACTTTCAGGAGCCTTGCAGGGAAATTGGCCATGTCAGTCCCCAGATTGAACACAACTGAAGCTTTTTGTCAGAGAAAAGCTGCTAGAGTCAGAAGCTCTTTCTGCCTATGCAGTGCCTGGATTTCTCTTCACCTCCCAGACCATTAGGGTGAGGGCTTGCTTTCCCCCAGGGAAAAGGGTTCTTGTTCATTTCCAGGAGCCCTGCAGTGAAATTTGCTATATCAGCCCCCAGATTGAACACAGCTGAAGCTTTTTGACAGAGAAAAGCTGCTAAGGTTAGAAGCTCTTGCTGCCTATGTAGTGCCCGGATTTCTCTTCACCTCCGAGACCATTAGGGTGAGGGCTTGCTTTCCCCCGGGAAAAGGGTTCTTGTTCATTTCCAGGAGCCCTGCAGTGAAATTTGCCATATCAGCCCCCAGATTGAACACAGCTAAAGCTTTTTCTCAGAGAAAAGATGCTAGGACCAGAAACTCTTGCTGCCTGTGGAATGTCCGGGTGACCCACCACCTTAACCTTTCATCTTCTTTGATAAGTTAATTTTTTGTCTGCATTTTTAGGTTGTTTATCTTGTTCTTCCTCTGTCCAACAGAAAAGTTCAGTTTCTTACCTGGTCTCTGCTGTTTCAGTGGGTATAGCTGCAGAAAGAGAGATGGTGTATTTATCCTCATTAGCAGTGTTTTCCTGCATCAGGGCCTTTACTTCTCCTGAACATGGAAAACTCAGTGCTACTCCTCCCAGAGCTTTTATACTTTGTGGCATTTGGCTCCTCCCTTTCCCTCGAGCCTCATGGGAAGGTATGTGGGTGTGGCCAGGGGTATATTAACCCCAGCCTTTGCCCAAGGAGGTCATTCAGCAGCTGGGCTTCAATGGGATAAGAGCTCTCCCTTTCTTTCAATGAATGGGATTTCTCAAGCTGTTCTTGCTTTATTGAAGCATCAGCTTTGGCATCCAAAGCAACAGAGCTATATATGGTAATGAAGAGGATTACACTCAAATGCAAGGGTTTTAAATTTATTTATTTTGTGTCCTGTGTTGGTTAGCTGCTTTTGTAATTTATTATCTTGTTTTCTTTTTCTTAGGAGCTTTGTATCTTTTGAGATCTCCTGATCATCTCAACTGTAGCTTGGCATTTTTTCACAAGTGTTATCCTATCCTGAGGTGAAGTTGCTCTGTGTTGAAAATGGTTTCAGACACCCAGGTTTGCAAGTAGGTAGTGGGGGGTTACAGCCCAGAGATGGAGTGAGGGCTCGGGTGTCAGCTTAGGAATTGCCAGGAGTGTTTTGAAGGTAGTACGGGTGGAAAGCAGTGTCCAGGAGCCCCCTAAATGCCTGTGAATGCATCCACTGACTTTTCAGATGTGCCACTTAAGTTTTCTGCTCCTTCACCCGGATATTCTGTTTGATTATAGCTGCAGTCTTTGGCTGCAGGCAGTGACCCTTGGTGGTTTGCCAAAAGAGAAGGGAGACTCTTTGAGCTCTCCCCATTTATCTGGGTTACTTTAGTTAGGGTTTCTTTACCATGTCAGAGAGACAGGGTGTAAAGCAGAGTTGAACAGAACAGAGGCCAGAGGAGCAGAGCGAGAAGGTGGGTGGTCACCTGACATCAGCACAAAGACGTGGCTTTTGGCTCCACGTTTACTCGCTGTGTTAAGGATTTTGTTGTTTGGGTTTGTTTTTTCTTTGTTTTCAGATGCAGAGCCCTGGCCCCAGGAGGCTCTAGGCACCGGAGGGGAGGTGATCCAGGTGAGTACCTGTGAGCAAGGTGAGCATTGACTCCAGGACAGAACTAGATGGTCTTCTACAGGTGTTGTGGTGAATCTGTGCACATGCTTTGTTTGTTGTGTTTTCCAGGGGTTCTGCCACCTTCTAACAGACAGTCCAATGCTTCAGGGACCTTGTCAGTAAGAGGTCACTGTGGAGGAGAAGTAGGTAGGAGCTACCCCAGGAAAGCCATCCTTTCAGGCGGTATCTCAGTATGTACATTTGCTTTTGGTTTTTGTACTTTACAGACAGCATGTGCAGCCTCAGAGGGCCGGAGCCACCTGCCAATTAGGTTTGATGGTCTACAGCTGTCTGTGTGAGTAATCTCCTAGTACTACGAGGGTCATCAGTTAAGTCTCAATCTCTTATAGTTGCAGGTGCTATCCAGCCTGCTTTTGGCAATGGAGGAGCATTCAGGTTGAGTCGGGGAGATAGTGAGGAGGTGCTGGGTGTTTCCGAAGCACCACGTAACTTTTTTTCCTCACGCGCCCAGGTACGGCACACGGTGACGGCAGCAGCCTCCGACTGGGGTCGGAGCCAGTGGCCCGAGAACCTCACAGCTTAGGGGACGGGGACTAGCCAATTGCGGGGTTATTGCCCATGTGCTGCCAAACTCTTGTCTCAGTTTTGCTTTTCTTTCTCGCAGCTGACCGAGTCAGGGATCACAGGACCCTCTGAACCAGCCGGGGGTCCTTCCTTCGCATCGAAGATGGATTCACATCCCCGACTATGGGAAAGATAAGTGGAGGACTATCACCTGGAGAGGGGATGAGAGCTGGGTCCAGTTTTATGGTTAGGAGGGAGGAATTTTCAAATTAGCATAGGGGAAATGGTCTGCCGTAAGAGGCCCTTGGCACACATAGGAGGAGCAGTTTACTTTCCATCACTGGAGTAGGATGTGCAGGGCAGAGTCGTTCAGGTCTGTGTCGTGTCCTTTGTCCAGTCTGTGTTTTGTGTCTTACAATTCACAATTACAATTCACAGTTGTTCCACCACAGCACTTGTCCAGAAATGTGTCACTGGAGTTTGTGTTTGGCCTGGAACTGCTCTTCCCTGCAGTGTAGACTTGAGGATAGGTGGAGTAGGAAGGAGTCTTGACAGGTAACCTGTGATAGGCTTAGCCACTCAGGGCAGCAGTTCTCCGATCCTCTTGGAGGCAGCCCCTACCTGCAGCATGTGTGCAGTCACGAGAGCGAGCTTTTCTGGAGTGGTATGGCAGGGCCTTTAAGTCGGTCAGTGTTAGTTTGTGCAGGTTGTCTTTGGACCCCAGATGGCTTGTCTAAAGAGAAATTAGTATTGCACAGCAGTTAAGGTCCCTCCATTTATATGGCTGACTTTGGTAACTCATTTCTTTGCAGTGTCAGAGGGACTGGATGTAAAGCAGAGATAAAAAGAAGAGGCCGGAGGAGCAGAGTCAAAAGGTGGCTTCTCATGTGAGGTCAGAGCCAAGACATGACTTTTGGCTCTAGGTTTACTTGATCATTTGGATGGTTTGGTGGCTAGTTTTGTGGTTTTGGGGTTTTTTTAAGATGCGGAGCCCTTGGCCCAGCAGCCGATAGGCACCAGAGGGAAGCTGAGCCCGGTGAGGACGGTGAGCAGTGACTGCAGGACACAACTAGATGCTCTTTTGTCGGCAGGGTACTTGTGGTGAATCTGCATAAATACTTGGTTTTTTGTTCTACAGGCAGTGCACCGACTTCTAACGTACAGTCCAGCGTGACAGGGACCCTGCCTGTAAGAGGTCACGGTCTATGGGTGTCAGACAGAAACTACCATGGACCAGCATACTCTTGGACAGTATGTCAGCAAAGAGATTTCCGTTGGGTTTTTATTGCAGGAGACGTACGCAGCCTCGTAGGGCTGAAGCCAACTCAAAATGACGTGATGAACACACGGATTGGTTCTCTTGAGCTGTCCTTGTAGGTAATCTCCGAGTATTAAAAGGATCAGCAATGAAGCATTGAGCTTGTTCGATTGCAGGTGCCATCTGGCTAACATGTGGGAGCAGATGAGCATTGGAGGTGAGTTGGGGAGGCAGCAGGAGGAGCGGGGATCCCCTGCAGCTTTAGAGATGCCATCTAATTTTGTCTCTGGCTCACTCAGGTATCCCAGAAGATGGCAGCCAGAGTGTCCGAGTCCGGTGAGAGCCAGCGACCCGAGGACCTGCCTGGTCGAGAGTGAGTCGAGGGCTCATGGGGTCTGGGCCCACGTGCCACACTACTGAGATACGGTGTCTGGTTTTCTTTCTCGCAGTTGACTGCCGGTAGTCTGACGATGGCAGGAACCTCTGAGCCAGCCCAGGTGCCCCTCCTGTGCATGAAAGATGGCTTCGCATCCCCGGCTCTGGGAAAGATAAGTGCCGGGCAAAGCCCCAGAGAGGGGTTGGGAGTCGGTGCAAGTGTGTGCCTCGCCTGGAGGGATTTTTGAAATGAGTCCGGTGCAAGGCGTATCCTGTGACAGGCTATTTGGGCGCCTGCAAGGAAGGGCTTACTTTTGATCCTTGGATTCACGTGTGCCGGGCAGAGCAGTTGCGGTCTGTGTCCCGTCCTTTGTCTGGTCCCCGTTTTGTGTCACGTGGTGTGTGTGGTGTCTCACTTGGGGTCAGCCTGGACCTGCTCTGCCCTGCTCCGTGCATCAGTGGGGAGATGGAATCTGGCTCCGAGTCTCAGGTCAGCATGTCAGTTCCCTTAGAGAGTCGAGCCGATGGCTGTGCAGTCTGTGAGCAGGATGGTCTTGCGATGCCCTGCTGGGGTGTGTAGAGTCCCGGCTAGGTAGAGTAGCAAAGAGTGTCCGGGGTTTGGAGGTTTTTGGCTTTCGTTGTGAGCAATTCCTAAACGTTGGAGAGCTGAGTGTTTGAGCGTTTGCCCATTTCATTTGCAGGGGCGGTCTTGGGAGCAGCTGAAGAGAGAGGAGCCTTGGAGGTGAGTTGGGGAGGCAGCAGGAGGAGCGGGGATCCCCTGCAGCTTTAGAGATGCCATCTAATTTTGTCTCTGGCTCACTCAGGTATCCCAGAAGATGGCAGCCAGAGTGTCCGAGTCCGGTGAGAGCCAGCGACCCGAGGACCTGCCTGGTCGAGAGTGAGTCGAGGGCTCATGGGGTCTGGGCCCACGTGCCACACTACTGAGATACGGTGTCTGGTTTTCTTTCTCGCAGTTGACTGCCGGTAGTCTGACGATGGGAGGACCTCTGAGCCAGCCCAGGTGCCCCTCCTGTGCATGAAAGATGGCTTCGCATCCCCGGCTCTCTCGGAAAGATAAGTGCCGGGCAAAGCCCCAGAGAGGGGTTGGGAGTCGGTGCAAGTGTGTGCCTCGCCTGGAGGGATTTTTGAAATGAGTCCGGTGCAAGGCGTATCCTGTGACAGGCTATTTGGGCGCCTGCAAGGAAGGGCTTACTTTTGATCCTTGGATTCACGTGTGCCGGGCAGAGCAGTTGCGGTCTGTGTCCCGTCCTTTGTCTGGTCCCCGTTTTGTGTCACGTGGTGTGTGTGGTGTCTCACTTGGGGTCAGCCTGGACCTGCTCTGCCCTGCTCCGTGCATCAGTGGGGAGATGGAATCTGGCTCCGAGTCTCAGGTCAGCATGTCAGCTCCCTTAGAGAGTCGAGCCGATGGCTGTGCAGTCTGTGAGCAGGATGGTCTTGCGATGCCCTGCTGGGGTGTCTAGAGTCCCGGCTAGGTAGAGTAGCAAAGAGTGTCCGGGGTTTGGAGGTTTTTGGCTTTCGTTGTGAGCAATTCCTAAATGTTGGAGAGCTGAGTGTTTGAGCGTTTGCCCCTTTCATTTGCAGGGGCGGTCTTGGGAGCAGCTGAAGAGAGAGGAGCCTTGGAGGTGAGTTGGGGAGGCAGCAGGAGGAGCGGGGATCCCCTGCAGCTTTAGAGATGCCATCTAATTTTGTCTCTGGCTCACTCAGGTATCCCAGAAGATGGCAGCCAGAGTGTCCGAGTCCGGTGAGAGCCAGCGACCCGAGGACCTGCCTGGTGGAGAGTGAGTCGAGGGCTCATGGGGTCTGGGCCCACGTGCCACACTACTGAGATACGGTGTCTGGTTTTCTTTCTCGCAGTTGACTGCCGGTAGTCTGACGATGGGAGGACCTCTGAGCCAGCCCAGGTGCCCCTCCTGTGCATGAAAGATGGCTTCGCATCCCCGGCTCTTGGAAAGCTAAGTGCAGGGCAAAGACCCAAGGAAGAAAGGGTTGGGAGTCGGTGCAAGTGTGTGCCTCGCCTGGAGGGATTTTTGAAATAGAGTCCGGTGCAAGGCGATCCTGTGACAGGCTATTTGGGCGGCCTGCAAGGAAGGGCTTACTTTTGATCCTTGGATTCACAGTGTGACGGGCCAGAGCAGTTGCGGTCTTGTCCCGTCCTTTGTCTGGTCCCGGTTTGTGTCACGTGGTGTGTGGTGTCTCACTTGGGGGTCAGCCTGGAAGCATGCTCTGCCTCTGCCGTGCATCAGTGGGAGAACTGGAATCTGCTCGAGTCTCAGGTCAGCATGTCAGTTCCCTTAGAGAGTCGAGCCGATGGCTGTGCAGTCTGTGAGCAGGATGGTCTTGCGATGCCCTGCTGGGGTGTGTAGAGTCAGAGTCCCGGCTAGGGAGAGTAGCAAAGAGTGTCCGGGGTTTGGAGGTTTTGGCTTTCGTTGTGAGCAATTCCTAAACGTTGGAGAGCTGAGTGTTTGAGCGTTTGGCCATTTCATTTGCAGGGGCGGTCTTGGGAGCAGCTGAAGAGAGAGGAGCCTTGGAGGGGAGTTGGGGAGGCAGCAGGAGGAGCGGGGATCCCCTGCAGCTTTAGAGATGCCATCTAACTTTGTCTCTGGCTCACTCAGGTATCCCAGAAGATGGCAGCCAGAGTGTCCGAGTCCGGTGAGAGCCAGCGACCCGAGGACCTGCCTGGTCGAGAGTGAGTCGAGGGCTCATGGGGTCTGGGGCCACGTGCCACACTACTGAGATACGGTGTCTGGTTTTCTTTCTCGCAGTTGACTGCCGGTAGTCTGACGATGGGAGGACCTCTGAGCCAGCCCAGGTGCCCCTCCTGTGCATGAAAGATGGCTTCGCATCCCCGGCTCTGGGAAAGATAAGTGCAGGGCAAAGCCCCAGAGAGGGGTTGGGAGTCGGTGCAAGTGTGTGCCTCGCCTGGAGGGATTTTTGAAATGAGTCCGGTGCAAGGCGTATCCTGTGACAGGCTATTTGGGCGCCTGCAAGGAAGGGCTTACTTTTGATCCTTGGATTCACGTGTGCCGGGCAGAGCAGTTGCGGTCTGTGTCCCGTCCTTTGTCTGGTCCCCGGTTTGTGTCACGTGGTGTGTGTGGTGTCTCACTTGGGGTCAGCCTGGACCTGCTCTGCCCTGCTCCGTGCATCAGTGGGGAGATGGAATCTGGCTCCGAGTCTCAGGTCAGCATGTCAGTTCCCTTAGAGAGTGGAGCCGATGGCTGTGCAGTCTGTGAGCAGGATGGTCTTGCGATGCCCTGCTGGGGTGTCTAGAGTCCCGGCTAGGTAGAGTAGCAAAGAGTGTCCGGGGTTTGGAGGTTTTGGCTTTCGTTGTGAGCAATTCCTAAACGTTGGAGAGCTGAGTGTTTGAGCGTTTGGCCATTTCATTTGCAGGGGCGGTCTTGGGAGCAGCTGAAGAGAGAGGAGCCTTGGAGGTGAGTTGGGGAGGCAGCAGGAGGAGCGGGGATCCCCTGCAGCTTTAGAGATGCCATCTAATTTTGTCTCTGGCTCACTGAGGTATCCCAGAAGATGGCAGCCAGAGTGTCCGAGTCCGGTGAGAGCCAGCGACCCGAGGACCTGCCTGGTGGAGAGTGAGTCGAGGGCTCATGGGGTCTGGGCCCACGTGCCACACTACTGAGATACGGTGTCTGGTTTTCTTTCTCGCAGTTGACTGCCGGTAGTCTGACGATGGGAGGACCTCTGAGCCAGCCCAGGTGCCCCTCCTGTGCATGAAAGATGGCTTCGCATCCCCGGCTCTCTCGGAAAGATAAGTGCCGGGCAAAGCCCCAGAGAGGGGTTGGGAGTCGGTGCAAGTGTGTGCCTCGCCTGGAGGGATTTTGGAAATGAGTCCGGTGCAAGGCGTATCCTGTGACAGGCTATTTGGGCGCCTGCAAGGAAGGGCTTACTTTTGATCCTTGGATTCACGTGTGCCGGGCAGAGCAGTTGCGGTCTGTGTCCCGTCCTTTGTCTGGTCCCCGTTTTGTGTCACGTGGTGTGTGTGGTGTCTCACTTGGGGTCAGCCTGGACCTGCTCTGCCCTGCTCCGTGCATCAGTGGGGAGATGGAATCTGGCTCCGAGTCTCAGGTCAGCATGTCAGCTCCCTTAGAGAGTCGAGCCGATGGCTGTGCAGTCT
>NW_021937760.1:0-17551 GCF_001715985.3 Manacus vitellinus
CCAGCTCCCCCAGGACTCTCCCGCCCCCCAGGCCCCACCAGGCCCCTGACTTGGTCCTGCTGCCCCTTGAGCATCTCCAACTCCTGCAGAACCAGGCATTTCTTTGCTCCCCAGGGTCATTCCCACACCCAGAGTGGAATCTGGGGGCAGCAGGATGTGCACAGTGCTCCCATTTCCTACAGTGCAAAGGGGCTGCAGGGAATGATTCCCCTGCTCTTGCAAATCTGCCAAACCCCCCCCACCCTTGCTCCAGCTATAGCCTGGAATTTGTCTTTGTTTCCCTTGGGTTCAGGGCCAGGCTGTGCCTGTGTCCAGCCCAGAGGCTCAGAAAAGCATTTCTCCAGTCCCACTGCAATCTGCTGCTGCAGACAGGACCCAGGCACTGGTGGCACTGGGAGTGAACAGCAGAGTGTTTCCAGGGGCTCTCTGAAGGAACACAAGTGTCCAAAGAAACCAGCACAAGTGTCCACAGAAGTCCCAGTCCTTCATCCCTGAATGAGCTCGTTCAGCCCAGGAAAAACTGTCTAAGTTCTATTTCCATGGAAGGTTTTTCTCACTTTAACACCAGTTTAGTTCCAAACCGGTTTCATCATTTCCTCCTCCCAATTTCCCTGAAGGACACTGACAGGGACCATGGACACTGACAGGGATCACAGAGTTTGTCCCTTGGCCATACAGCTCCTGCTGTTTGGCAGCACAGGAGAGGTTAATTAGAGCCCAGGCTCCAATGCCAGGGTGTCCCTTGAAGATGAGCTTGAAATCAAACGACTTTCCTGCTGGAGGGTTAAATTCAGTCCCCATCACCTTTTTTTGGGCTGAATCTTCATATTTTGGAGTATTTTTTAGTTCAATCTTAACTTTTTGCAGTTTGGGGTGGCGAGGGTCTTCTTGCTATTTCTGAGGGGGTTTTTTTGCCTGAATCTCAGAGGTTTGGGTTTCTCTGGGCTGAATCTTGGTGTTTTGGAGGTTTTTATAGACACAGGATGCCCGGTGAGTTCTAGAGATGGACTTGGGCAGGAGGAACCCACAAGCCAATGTGCTCAGCCCTTGTTTCCACCCCACATCAGGATTTGTCCTTCCCAAAGCTTGACCAGATGAAGGAGGCTGTGAGGAAGAGGAAGATGCCTTGGGCCCCCCAGGCAGGTGAGGAGGAAGTCAGTGTCCCTTTGGGCGGGTGTTGTGCTGGCTCTGTCAGCCCAGCATGGCCCCGGCTGCAGGACAACCCCGCTGGCGCCGCCGTCCTGCCGGGGCCGGAGTTGGGGGGATGTCCTTGGCCTTCCCTGTGGGCCGGAGGCAAATCCCCTGCCTGTCCTTCTTGCTTCCTGCCCCAGGCCCCGAGCTGAGGAGGGAGAGCCCGGAGGACAAATCCCCCCGTGAGACCCTGGTGGGAGAGGCCGTTTTGAAGGGCTCCCCGGCGCAGGAAGGCAGCGGGGAGGAAAAGGGCCGGAGATCCCCCCGCAGGAGGGGCTCCAAAGCCAGCCCAGGGTGCTGTGAGGAGGAAAGACCCAGCCTGTGCCGGGAAGGCGACCAGAGCTTGAGCCAGAGCTCCAACCTGGTGGTCCCTGAGCAGCCTCCCAGCAGGGAGAAGCCCTTCAGATGCTTGGAATGTGGGAAGAGCTTCAGGAAGAGCTTCAGCCTCATCCGACACCAGCACATGCACACTGGGGCACGTCCCTACATGTGTGGGGAATGTGGGAAGAGCTTCAGCCAGAGCTCCAACCTCTGCACCCACCAGCTCACCCACACCGGGGAACGGCCCTACAGGTGTGGGGAATGTGGGAAGAGCTTCAGCCATAGCTCAACCCTCCGCATCCACCAGCACATCCATACTGGAGAATGTCCGTACACATGTGGGGAATGTGGGAAGAGCTTCAGTGACAGCTCTACCCTCCGCAAACACCATCGCATCCACACTGGGGAGCGGCCCTACAAGTGCTTGGATTGTGGGAAGAGGTTTCGGACCAGAGAGAATCTCCTCAGGCATGAGCGGACACACACGGATGAGAGGCCCTTCCGCTGCACTGACTGTGGGAAGAGCTTCAATCAGAACTCCCACCTCATCAGGCACCGGCGCATCCACACCGGGGAGAGGCCCTACAAGTGTGGGAAGTGTGGGAAGAGCTTCACCCAGAGCTTTAACTTGACCTCACACCAACGGACCCACCGGTAAGGGAAGCCCTCGAGTGCCCCGACTGCGGGAAGAGCTTCAGCCGCTGCTTGCACCCCAAATGAACCCCCTGATGGGGAGGCAACCCCTGGAGTCCAGTGACTGTCAGTCCATCCCTTTCGACCAGAAAGGACCAGTCCCCTTTCCCAGGGGCAGCTTCTTCCAACAGGACCCTTCCTGGGGGTGTGTGGAGATTCCTGCTTTGGCTGGGGATCCCCCAAGGTCACTCCTGGAGGTTGAGAGCAGAGATCTCCCCACGAGCGTTGGTCTGGGGGAGTTCCATCCATCTCTAGTAAACAGTTACTGCTTTGGTGCCAGCTTTAGTAGAATTGCTTCAACAATTGCTTTAGTGTAGAGCACTGTCCTATCTTATCCTGTACTCCTGGTAGTTTTAGTGTTTCTATTGTGCAGTAATTAATTGTGATGAAGATCTTTTGTCTGATCATTTGTAACCCTAAATAATTCATTTCTATCAATAGATCTGATTTGCCATCATTAAAACCTGAGAGACAAAAGTGGTTCAGTCGCACCTCTGTAATTCCTCTAAACTGAAACTGTTGGGATAATACAAGCCTGAGATTGGATCCAGCAGCCCTCAGCACCCCACAGGAAATTGGGAGCTCAGGGGGGCCACCTCTCTTTTCCCAACCCCCCTGTGCCCAAAGACCCCTATGGGACTGTCGGACCCGCCAGACCACCCCCCCTTTTCCACCCTTCTCCCTGTTCCTCCCACTTTCCCATTGTCCCCTCAATCCCCAATTCCCCCTCAAAAAAATTTTGGGGTCCCAACCCCCACTTTTTGCCCTTTCTCCTGTGGGTGCTGAAGGAGAAAATGAGGCTGCACACACAGAATTCCATTACAGGACTTGTCCGCCCGTCTTTCCAGTGTCCCCCTTTCATTGGGGTTCCTTTGCAAGTAGCGCCTGGGCTTTGTCTTTTAGTCCACCAGAATTCCCAGCGTGGCCCCAAAACAGTGCCCTGATCCCACACATTCCCCTCCCCTCATGTGCTGGCTGTGTTCAGCCAGCAGAGAAAAACACAGGCTGCCATGCAGAGCGTTCCAAGTGGTTTCCACTTTGGCAAACAGCACTCTCTGGATGGAAAACACCAGTCAAGGCCAAAACACTCCTGGTTGATCCTGATTAACTGAATGCAGCTGCTGCTGCCTTAACTTGTTCCCACAGAAATTCTGCAGTTTCACAAGGAGCACTTGAATGCAGGAGGTTCTGCAGGGTCACAATGACCCCTGGATTCTGGGAGGTTCAGAAATATCTCAGCACTCCGTTGGTTCCAGGAGGACACGCATGTCACCAGCAACCCTTGGTTCCAGGAGGTTTGACAGTGTCCCAGAGTTCCTTTGGTTTCATGAGGCTCGAGATTGTCCCAATAGACTCCTGATTCCATGAGCCCCCTCAATGTCACAATGGTCCCTTGGTTCCAGGAGTTTCTGCAGCATCCCAGGGTTCCTTTTATTCCATGGGGATCTGCAATGTCACAATGGGCCCTGAATTCCAGGAGTTTTCCCAGGGTGACAGTGCTGCCTTGATTCCATGACATTGCACAGTGTCCCAGGGCTCCAGAAGGCCCTGCAGTGTCCCAATGGTCCTTCATTCCATGAGGTTACTTATTGCTTTATTTGCCTCAGTCTTTAACACCCAAAGAGTTGTCCTCAGGATCCCCAGCTCCCAGGGCTGGCAGTTGGTGATGGGGAGCTGAGTGAAGCCCCCACAATCCAGGAGGAAATGGTCAGTGACCTGCTCTGCCAATGAGACCCCCCAAGTGCCTGGGCTCACATGGGATGCAGCCAAGAGTCCTGAGGGAGCTGGAGAAAGAGATGGCCACTCATTCCCCAGCAGTGCTGCACAACTGCACAAGTCCCAGCTGACTGGCAACAAGCAAATGGGATGCCCGTGCACAGGAAGGGCCAAAAGGAGCATCTGGACAACTCCTGGTCTGTCTAACTGACCTGAGGACTGGGGAAGTCCACGCAGCAGATCCTCCTCAGTGCCATCCCATGGCAGGGGCAGGACAACCAGGGGATCAGGCCCAGCCAGCGTGGGGTTGGGAAAGGCAGGTCCTGCCTGACCAACCTCATCTCCTTCTCTGACAAAGGACCCGCTCAGCAGCTGAGGGAAAGGCTGGGGATGTGTCTCTGTGGAATTCCAGAAAGCCTTTGGCACCATCTCCCCCAGCATCTCCTGCACAAACTGGCTGCTCATGGCTTGCCCGGGGAACTGTTTGCTGGGTGACAAAGTGGGCCCAGGGAGTGGTGGGGAATGGAAGGAAATCCAGGTGGGGCCGGTCAGTAGTGGGGTTCCCAAGGGCTCAGGGTTGGGGCTGCTCCTGTTTAACATCGTTGTGGATGATCTGGGCCAGGGGATCGAGTGCCCCCTCAGGAAAGTCATGGACAACACCATGTTGGGTGTGAGTGTGGATGTGCTGGAGGGCAGGAAGGCTCTGCAGAGGGATCTGGACAGGCTGGATCAATAAGGCCAAGTGTCAGGGCCTGCCCTTGGGTCCCAACAACCCCCTGGAATGCTCCAGGCTGGGGGCAGAGGGGCTGGAGAGCTGCTCAGCAGGAAGGGACTTGGGGGTGCTGCTTGACAGGGGCTGGATATGAGGCAGAGTGTGCCCAGGGGGGCAGGAAGGCCAAGGGCATTGCGGCCTTGGTGGAGAAGAGTGTGGCCAGCAGGAGCAGAGAACTGATTGCCCCTCTGTGCTGGGCACTGGGGAGGCCCCACCTGGAGTGCTGTGTCCAGTTCTGGCCCCTCAGTGCCAAAAGGCCCTTGAGGGGCTGGAGCGTGTCCAGAGAAGGGAACGGAGCTGGGGAAGGCTCTGGAAAACATGTCTGCTGAGGGACGGCTGAGGGAACTGGGCTGGTTGAGTCTGGAGAAGGGGAGGCTCAGGGGGGACCTCATTGCTCTCTGCAATAACCTGAAAGGAGGTTTTAGTGGGTGTGGGGGTTGATCTCTTCTGCAAAGTCTTTAGTGACAGGAAGAGAGGAAACGACCTAAACTGCATCAGGCGAGGATCAGATTAGATGTTAAAAAAAAAACTTTTTCCACTGAGAGTGTTCATGCATTGGAACAAGTAGCCCAGGGAGGTGGTGGAGTCTCTGGAAGCGTTCAGGTGTGTGGTGGGTTGACTTTGGCTGGACACAAGGTGCCCTCTCAGCCGCTCTATCATTCCCAGTGGGACAGGGGAGAGAGTAAGGTGGGAAAAAAACCTGACTTGTCGGTTGAGATAAGGCAGTTTATTTAAAGTAAAAAGCAAAGCAATGCTTGAACACCCAGAATCAAAAGACAGCAGGGTTTGTTCTCTGCTTCCCATGAGCAGCCATGGTCGGCCACTCCCCAGGAGCAGGGCTTGGGTCCGCGGGACGGTTCCTCAGCAGGCAGCCACCAGACAATGAATGCCCCCCTCCTGCTCCGGGCCTCAGCTTTTAGAGCTGAGCTGACCTCCCATGGGCTGCAATGTCCCTTGGGTCAGTTGGGCTCAGCTGGCCTACTTGGGTCCCCTGCCAGGCTCTTGCCCTCAGCTAAGGAAGGAATGTCCCAGTGTTGGTGCTGTGCTCAGCAGTGGCCAAAACACTGGGGTGTTCTCAACCCCCTTCCAGCTGCCAATGCCAAGCCCAGCCCTGGGAGGGCTGCTGTGGGGAACTGAACTGCAGCTCAGCCAGACCCAACCCAAATATCTATGGCACATATTCTATAGAATCCATCCTTAGGTGTTGTATGATAGATCTGTAAGATATTACAAATAATAAGCAATAATAAGGCAAGTGTCCTCCTTAGGGACACCCCCCCAAACTCCTGCCTGTGTTTGTTCCCTGGGGGTCTCTGCAGCAGCAAGCACAGCCCCACACTGACTGCTCTGGGCTGTGCAGGCATTTGTGGTTCTGCCTGTCTGACACACCCCCAACCTTGGGATGGATCTGGATGTCACTGGATGTGATGTCACAGGGGAGCTGTGATGTCATATGATGGATGTGATGTCATAAGGGAGCTGTGATGTCACAGGATGAATGTGATGTCACAGGGGAGGACATGACATCACAGGGAGGATATGATATCACAGGGGAGTTGTGATGTCATATGATGGTTGTGACATCATAGGGGAGCTGTGATGTCATAGAGGAGATGTGATGTCACAGGGAAGTGTGATGTCACAGGAAGGACATGATGTCACAGGAAGGATGTGATGTCATGGGGAGATGTGATGTCAGAGGGGAGGATGTGTGTCAGAGGCGAGCATGGTATGTCACAGGCATGATATGATATCACAGAGAGATGTGATGTCACAGGAAGGATGTGATGTCATAGAGATGATATGATATCACAGGAGAGGTGCGATGTCGTATGATGGATGTGATGTCATCAAGGAGCCTTGATGTCACGATATGGATGTGATGTCATAGGGCAGCTGTGCTGTGACAGGGAGGATGTGATGTCGGAGGGGAGGACGTGATGTCACGAGGACGATGTGATGTCACAGGGGAGGACGTGACATCACAGGGATGATTTGGTATCACAGGAGAAATGTGATGTCATATGATGGATGTGACATCATAGGGAAGATGTGTTGTCATAGGAGAAGTGTGATGTCACAGGAAGGATGTGATGTCACGAGGAACATGTGATGTCATAGAGGAGTGACACATCCCCCCCCAACCTTGCTCCAGCCAAAGCCATGGAATTTGTCTTTGTTTCCCTTGGGTTCAAGGTCAGGTTGTTTCATTTCCAGGGTTGTCTAGAGATGAGTTAAGGGGAGCTCAGACCTTTTGGTGAGGAAGGAGTTCTTTACTCTTGAGCATTTGAACTCAGCCTTTGTTCCTGGTTTCTTCCCACTGTTTCAGAGCAGTTCATTTCCCAGGGGGAAAGCTCTGATTCCCCAGCACAGTCAGGTTCTCCTGAGCTCAGGAGGTTTCACTGGTCTCATTATTCTCCAGTATTAATTCTGTGACAAATTCTTGCTTCCTAGGTCAGTGAAATGTTAGAAGAGAGAGAATCTCACCTTGATCTTGGACAGAACACTTATATTCTTCTTTATTCTATTGAATTCTTCCCTAATAGTTCTGGATGACAGGACACCCATGTGGAAAGTCCCTTTTCTGGTTTTCAGGACTTAAAAGAGATGCTTTTCTGATGTCGGTATTTATTGTAGTGTTATTGATTCAACTGTGAGGGTTGAATTGAGTGTTCCTTGCACCTTTAAAAAGTGCAACCCCTTTAACCTGTTGTTTTAAAACCCACACATTGGATGTCAGACGACACAAAGACAGCAGGTAGAGATAACCCTGATGTAAGTGATGGTTCCAGTCATCCCGTGGATGGATCAAAGATTCCCAAGGATTTGTTCCAAGGCCGCTGCCCCGCCCCCACCCTCTGCCCCAGCGCCTGATTGGCCACCGCCCCACCAGTGGGCCGTCCCAGGGGATGCAAATGTCTCCCGCCCCTGTGCATATTCATGAGCTGTGGGGGGGCTTTGAGCCTCGATCAGGGCCCGGCGAGTTTTGGGTCCCCCGGCCGTTGCCGGATGTGCGCGGTCGCCACGGGAACTTTGCTGTTCCCCGCGGGGCGCACGGAGGGTTTGTCGCCGGGCGCACATGGACTGGGGAGAACTCTGCCCGCCGGAGCCGCTCTCCCTGCACCGCCAGGAAGAGCAGGGACCGCTCCCGCCCCCAGCCCACCACAAGTTTTCAGTGTGGATATGGATATTCTTTAGCCCTGGTTTCTTCATTGGGATCTTTTCCTGAAAAACTGAGATCCTTTGATCTGCTATAAACTACGAGTAAAGTGGGAAGAGTTTTTCTGAGGTTTTTCTCCAATAGCAGCCTTAGGGAAAGAAGGCCCTCAGATACTTTGGGGGAGCTGTGGAGAGCTGAGCAGGAAGGCTCAGGAAAAGAACAAAACCATCACTGTGCACAAATCTGGAAAGATGAAGGAGCTTCGGGAAGCCCTTCACGTCTGCAAAGGGTTTAGTCTTTTTTAACAGCTTACAGGAGATGGTGGCTCTGAGCCTCCTCCCCTTCCAATTCAGCTTTTGGCACAGTTGTTTGCAATCTCTGAAGTGTTGAAGGACACGGTGAACCAGATCTAGGAGTTTGTTTTCTGCCTCTTTCGGTTGTTCCTGTGTTGTGCAGAGCCCTTGCTTGTTGGAGTGCTGGTGTCTGTTCCTGGCAGCAATGACAAGGCGAGTGCAGGAACAAGGAGGTTCTGGTACAAACCACTTGTCTGAAGGAAACAATGTCTTTTAGGACTGTCCTGGTACCTGAGGCACCTGCTGTTCAGATCTGCAGCAGACCTGCTGGTGGGCTACAGTAGGACCTGTGAGCAGGATGGAGAGAAAAACACCCATGACAAATGGCAAAAGAGAGGCCTCGTCCACTTCTCCTCACCAATTGGGTCCCCACTGGGGCAGGCTGGGCAGGACTGGCATGGAATGATGTGACAGGGTTGTCACTGTGTCACTGTCTGTCAGGCTGAACCTCTGGGTCTGCATTTTCCAGCCCACTGCTATAACTAGAATTTAATGTTACGACTAATTGTATAATTACTCTAAATTAAAGTTGTTATCCAGGCAAATTGGAATAGAGTGTTTTCCTTTTAATTCATATTCTGTTACTCAAAACTGTCTTTTTAAAATATAGTATAGTTAGCCATTGTAAGAAAGATTAATAATGGAATAAAAATATCAGCAGAGGAAACACGTTTTCCTTCCAGGTTCAGGTGGATGAAAATAAAAATATTAACATGTTAAAACTGTACTGTAGATAGAAAAAGTTTAATGTTCTCATGAATTTGGCATATAAATTGCTACTCGGCAGCCCACTTTTATGCTTAAAGTTTGAATCTCTCCTATGTGCCAACCTGTCAACACTAATTTTTAAACTTTCCTACTCATTGGAGGGGAAATGTTTAAAAAATGCCTCCAGGAGGTGAGTGTGAAAAAGTGCTTTTTCTGTGCATGTAACAATTCCATAAACACTCTGTTGAACAAAATGTTATTTAAAATTTCAACTGAGGACTGGAAGTTCAGAAGAATAGGTTTGCATTAGTAGTTCTTACTACAAAAATTGTTCTTTTTGGCTTCTAATTTGTCACATGGTTAACTTTAAGAACTCGAGAATGAAAACAGTTGTATAGTTAACATATTGTGAAGGTGAGAGGTGTATCATGTACTTCATTTTTTTTTCTGTGACTGGTGGTGTATTCTATCAGGGACAGCTGATCTAGTCCAAGAATAGAGAGAGACTCAGCTGCATTTTGGAACCTGTTTTAGAATAGAAGCTGAAAGTGCTGACAAGGAGCACTTACTGGATAGACAGAGAATTTGTTTAATAACAGTAATATAAGCCATTGGCAATATATTGAGCCAGAACCCACCAAGTTCTTTAGTTGTAAGAAAGTCAGTTCCAATGTGCTGATTTACAGTGACTGAGGCTCCAAACCCCTCTGGCTGTTCTCTTCATAACAATTGGAAATGAGAGAATTGAGCAAATACACCCTGAACACTGTGAGTGTTTTGTTCTGTGGTTTTGTTTTGGTCAGTTGTTGGTTTGTTGGGTTTTTTTTGTCAAGAAAGCTTTTCCATTTCTAGCTGGTGTAGGTGTGTCCCTTTTGCATTCCCTTTTCATGGCCATCCTCCAGAATTAGCTTTGGTTGAATAAATGCCAGTGGAAACAATTAATTTAGGCCAGTTTTGAATTCTAATGTGAGAGCCCAACAAATCTTGATCTTGGGAGATGTGTAGGTGTAGCTGTTGAGTAAGAAGAGTGTAGAGTGACATCCATACCATTTTAAAGGAAAAGAAAAACAAAAACAAAGAAAAGAGAAATCCCATAAACCTTAGAGCTCAAAAATACAGTTAAACTTGAAACAGTTTGCTTGCAAACAGCTGGATTAGGTTTGGGGCCAAACCAGCAGAAAGACTTCAGGAAAGTGAATAAATCCAATACAGAGTTTGTGTGACAGATTACTGAGAAATAAGGAAAAGGTCAATCTCCAGCACAGTTTATACTTTTTCAATTTTATTGTCAAGTTGCACCTAATGTTAACAAATAGACTTTGTTATAGAATAATAAAACTGCATCTGAGTTTCACTGCTCATTTAAGACTGAGCAGTAAGAGAATGTTATTTCTAATTCCAGTGCCACATTTTAATTTTGCACAGCAAAACTTGGTAGTGAAAATGTTACCAAATGACAAAGTAAAGGATCTTTAAAGATAAGCAAGGCTGTGCACAGGTTTATGACAGCCATTCAGATAGACTTTCTTTCATCATTACATTGTTGTTTATGGCTTATTAATACAATATAATAAGACATGACCCAGCAGCTCAGATGGCAAACAGCCAAATCTCTTTAGTGAAAGAAAAATGCCCCCTTAAATACCCTTTGGGGGGCAGGTGACCCACCTGCCCAGTGACAGCACAGCACACACTGCTCTTGTGCCTCAGTGGGCTGTGCAGGGACTCCAATCCCCAGAATGCATCCCCTGCATCCGTGGGACACCCCTACAGGAGAGGGGCTCAAAGGCTTTCCTGAAGTCAGGAGAGGCACATCCCCAGCCTTTCCCTCATCTAATGAGGGGGTCATTTTGTCATAGAGGAAGACCAGGTTGGTCAGGCAGGACCTGCCTTTCCCAACCCCACGCTGGCTGGGCCTGATCCCCTGGATGTCCTGCCCGTACCATGGGATGGTGCACTCGGGTGCATCCCTTCTGGGCCCAGGGCCTTGTGGGGGTGTCATTGGCAGGGCAGGTCACTGAGCATTTCCTGCTGGATTACAGGGGCTTCACTCAGCTCCCCATCACCAACTTCCAGCCCTGGGATCTGGGGATCCTGAGGACAAGTGGTTTCAGTAGTACAGACTGAGGCAAAGGAGGCATTAAGTCCCTCAGCCTTTTCCTCCTCCCCTGACACTGGGCTGCCCTCTCCACCCAGCAAGGGATGGAGACTCTCCCAAGCCCTCCTTTTGCTGCCCATGGATTCAGAGACACATCTTTTGCTGTCTTTAAGTGCGGTGGCCAAATTCTGTTCTGGTTTGTCCTTTTCCCTTTGAATTTTCTCCCTACATAACCTCACCACATCCTTGTAGTCTCCCAAGTTTCCTGCCCCTCCTTCCAGAGGTGATAAACTCCCCTTTTTCCTTGAGTTCCAGCCTAAGTTCTCTGTTTGACCAAGTTGTGCTTTTTGCCCCCTGGCTTGTCTTAGGGCACATGGGCACAGCTCCTGGAGCTTTGAGATTTCCTTCTTAAAGCACCTCCAGCCTTCCTGGACTCCTTTGCCCTTCAGGACTGACTCCCAAGGGACTCCAGCAATCATTCTCCCAAACAGGCCAAAGTCTGCCTGCCCTCACTCCAGGGTGTCAGTTCTGCTGCCCCCTCCTTCCTCCACCCAGAATGGAAAACTCCATCATTTTGGGGTCTCTGTGCCCCAGATGGCTCCAACCACCACATCCCCCACCAGTCCCAGAATCATGGAATGGTTTGGGTGGGAAGGGACCTTAAAGACCATCTTATTCCAACCCCTTGCCATGGACAGGGACACCTTCCACTAGACCAGGTTGCTCAGAGCCCCATCCAACCTGGCCTTGAAAAACTTCCAGGGATGGAGCAGCCAGAACTACTGTGAGAAACCTGTGCCAGGATCTCACTACCCTCACAGTCAAGAATTTCTTCCTAATATCCCATCTAACCCTTCCCTTTCTCAGTGTGAAACCATTCCCCTTGTCCTGTCACTCCAGGCCCTTGTAAATAGTCTCTCTCCATCTTTCTTGTTGGCTCCCTTCAGGCACTGGAAGGTCACAATTAGGTCACCCCAAAGCCTTCTCTTCTCCAGCCTGAACAATTCCAATTCTCTCAACCTTTCCTCACAGCAGAGCTGCTCCATCCCTCTGATCCTCTTGCTGCTCCCCTCTGGACTCACTCCAGCAGGTCCATGTCCTTCCTGTGCTGGAGCCCAGAGCTGGAGGCAGCTCTGCAGGGGTGACAACATTACAGCCCTGTGTGTTCCAGCAAGGACACTGTGGAACCTCCTGGAGTAAAGGGGCCACTGTGACACTGCAGGGCCTTCTGGAGCCAAAGGAACCCTGGGACACTGTGGAATCTGATGGAATCAAGGGAGCATTGTGACAATGTGAAAACTCATGGAATTAAGAGGCCATTGTGACACTGCAATCTGGATCCCTTTCCCCACCCACAACGTGGGGAAGCCCAGTTCTAGTTCCATCTCCATCTGAAGAACCATTCCGACGTCTTGAGGGATGGGGAAAGGGAACTCCAGTGACAGGGTTTTTCAGGCCTCGAGCCTGGAGAGGAGAGGTGCCCTCCCCTCTCCCCAGCACCCACGTGGGTCCATGGCAGGCACAGAGACAGCACACCAGGCGTGGAGAGGAGGCAAGAGAGAGTTTATTGTTGGGGAGGTTACATTTATAGGGTTAGGAGGAATCACAGGTTAACCAATTAGAAGTCTCAAGGGGCTTACAGGAACACCCAATCACAGGAAGGGGTTAACAAGGACCAATGGGACACCTCAGGACACCTTTCCCAGGACATTCCTGCATGGGAGATAAGAGTTGCTGTAGGGGGTGTTGGGAAGAAGAAACACGTGTTGTCAAAGAGACCACAAAGAGCCATCCTAAGACATGTTCAAACAAGTTTCTCATCAGACTTAGTGCTACACTGCAAGGCCTCATGGAAGCAAAGGAACCCTGGGAGACTGCGGAAACTCATGGAATCAAGGGTTCATTGTGCCATGAAGGGCCTCATGGAACCAAGGGAACCCTGAGACATTTTGGGCCCTCATAGAATCAGGGGCCATTGTGACACTGAGGAACCTCAGGAATCAAAAGCCACTGTGACACTGCAGGGCCTCATGGAACCAAAGGAGCCCTGAGACTTTTCAGACCCTCATGGAATCAAGGGGCCACTGTGACACTGCAGAGCGTGAGAGAGACAAAGGGACCCTGGGACACTGCAGAGCTCAAGAAATCAAGGGCCCATATTGGCACTGTGGAATGCCATGGAATCAAGGAGACATTCTTACACTGCAGGGCATTACTGAGCCTAAGTGACCATTGTGACACTGTGGAACCTGATGGAGTCAAGGGGCCTTTGTGACATGCGGGGCCTCATGGAACCAAAGGAACCCTGAGACATTTCAGGACCTTGTGGAATCAAGGGACCACTGTCATCCTGCAGAGCCTTATAGAGCTAAATGGGCCCTGGGACACTGTGGAATGATGGAATCAAGGAGCCACTGTGACACTGCAGAAGCTCATTCAACCAAAGGAACCCTGGGACACTGTGGAACCACATGGAATTACCAGGCCACTGGTACACTGCAGGGCCTCATGGATCCAAAGGAACCCTGGGACACTGTGGAAATTCATGGAATCAAGGGGTCATTGTGACACTGCAGGGCCTCATGGAACCAAAGGATTCCTGGGACACTGTGGAATCTCATGGAACCAAGGGACCACTGTGATATGTGGGGCCCCCTAGAACCAAAGGAGTCCTGAGACATTTTGCAAACCCATGGAATCAAAGGTCCATTATCACACTACAGAGCCTTCCAAATCCAAATGGACCCTGCGACTCTGTGGAACCTCATGGAATCCAGTGGCCATTCCCACACTGTAAAACCTCATGGATACTGTCAGGTTCCCATTATTAAAAGACACTTCTGCCCAAATTCAGCTGCAAAGGAGACCATGTGCCAAAGTCAGCAGTCCAGGTTTGATTTGACAGTAAATAGGAGGTAGAGAAAGAAATAGAAAGAAAGAGAGAGAAGAGGGGGGTGGTGGGAAGACAGTGAGAGAGAGACAGAGATGAAGTAAATGTATCAGCCCATGGAGATCCCTGAGGCTCCCACCGGTCCTTCTTCCCCCTGCTCTGCTCGGTGGAGGGTCCCCAAGTTGTGCTTCTGGGCTATCACTTTTATACAGCCCAAGCCCCGGGTATTCAGGGGGGTAGATGCTGTTCTCACAGCTTGGGCTGGCACGTGGACAAGGACTTGCTTCCTTTCCCACAGTTTGCCACGGTGGGACTTTTCCCGGTGTGCTTCCAGTCTGCAGGTGGAATCTTTGTCTGGATGGGCTCCCCAGACCTGCCTTACCAGCCCTGGTTTCCTGTTGGGGCTGTCTGCTCTTTCCCACAGTCTGCACAGTGCAATTCTGTCCTGGGGGCTACTTCCAAAGCTTCACCTCCCTTTAGGCCTTGGAATTAAAGGCCTTCCTGTTTGCCACCAGTTCTTATGTGTTGTGGTGCCTTATGGGATTTTCCTGCTCTGACAGTGTTTTGAGACAGTTCATTGTGCCCTTCAAGTCCTTCCATGTCCACACACCCCACTCTCACCAGTGTCTGGCCCTCCAAAGAACACCAGACCTGATGATTTGTAGCTCCCACTCCAGTGGTTGGCACTTGGAGCTCCCTCCGTACCCAGAGTTCAGAGCTCCCTTGTGCCAGAAAGTTTAAAGATATTGTGCCTCATTCTGCCAAGACAGCCCTTGGAAAAAAGTGTCATTCTGTGTTTTCTGGGATAAGAGCACTCTATTGTCATCTTCCAAAACCTTGGAGAAGTCCCAGAGATGTCCCAGGAAGGAATTTGGGGCCTCAAGCCCATGACCCGTATATAGAGGCTGAGGACTCAGGGGTCAGTGGAGGACAGTAGAGGAGTAGCCTGAGAGGTCTGGAAGGGGTGTCAGAGCTGGAGGAGCTTTTCTTCCTGTCAGAAAACAGCTCAATAAAGAACTAGTGCCACCAAGGGCAGCTGGGGTGGCCTAGACTGGTGACAAGAAGTAAGAAATTTCCCTCTGAGGTCAGTGTTGTGGTGCAATATGTCACCCAGAAGGAGTGTGGATGAGGCCAAGGCTTTGTGTGTGCAGGAAGAGCCAGGGAGGACGCAGAGATGTCAGTGCAGGAAGGTGCCAGCCAGGTGGGGCAGCCGGGGGGATGACGACAGCCTGCAGGGAAAGGGGCAGGGCATGGACACCGTAGGACAGCCTGGGCTGGAGAGGAGACAGGGAGGGGGAGAAGCTGAAAGGCCCTGCCAGAGCCACCTTCTGCAGGCCTTTGGCCATGGCTGCTGTCTGTGCCCCTGAGGCCAGGAGGAGGGGAGTGCCCCTTGCAGCCCTGGGGCCTCGTGGCCTCCTTGTCCCTGCTCAGCAGCCTGGCAGGTGCCACCCCATGGGCCTGCCCTTGGCATTGCACATCCCACATCCCAGTGCCCCAGGAAGAGCCCTGAGGAATGAGGCAGGGGCAGGATCTGCCTTCCAAGGGGCTGGGGGTCAGGACTTGACCCTTTGGATTAACAAAAACATATCAAGGTTTATTCAGCATCAGAGCCACCTTTCCCTTGCTTGTCCATCCTTGTCATCACTGTCTGCAGTTTTCTGCTCTAACTGGAACCTGGGGACACATTCTCAGTTGTGTCCCTCAGTGAGGCTCATTAGCACTACAAGAAACTTCAGTGTTTCAATCTCACTTTGACTTCTTGAAAAGTTGTTTGAACTTCCTCTCAGGGACTGAGTCTCATCTAAACAACCTCAAAGTCCCCCAAGGGTCATGAAATGCCTGGGGCTGTTGCTGTGCTGCTGAGCTGGGCTGGGCTCCTGGCACACAGGGAGCTCCTGGCAAGCAAGAAGAGCTTCAAAGAAACAGCTCTGCTGGTGAGCAGCTCCTCTGCACAGCCCAGCAGGGCTGAGGGCACTGCCTGCAGCACCCAGGGCACAGGAGAGAAAGGACAGAGAGATGAGAGGCAGCCTGGGCTGGGAGGTGACTGAGCTCTCACTAGGCAAGAAACCTTCCCAGGATTTGAAGGAAGAATTCTCTGGCTGTAGCAAAGTTCAACTTGCCTTCCTGGAGGCATCTCCTAAAGCTGGCACATCCCACAGCTTCCAGGATCTTTCAGCAGGACTCTCCCAGTTGCTGCAGTGCAGGGGAAGTGGTCACATGGCAGAGCAGGGCAGGAGCTGCAGGCAGCAAGGGCAGAGAGGAGAAGGGAGCAGGAGGTTCAAGGGATCCTGGGGTGGGAGGACAGGGCAGAGCTGCTCAGGGCAGGAACCTTGCCAGCCCTTTGCCACGGTCAGGCTGTGGCTGCAGAGCAGTGCAGGTGAGTTCCTGCAAGTGCCTCTCCCAGCTGCCAAATGGCAGCAGTGGCAGGAGCTGTCAGGATGGCTCTGCTGGATTTGCTCGGGTGCAGCAGGAGAAGCTGCTGCAGAGCAGGACTTGCTGCTGCCCCATCAGAGGCCCAGGGCCAGAAGGTTCCCTGTGGCAGGGCTGGCTGTGGGGTGGGAAGGTGGGGGTGCAGCCAGGGGTGCCCAGGGCTGTGGTGCAGAGCAGGGTCCTGCCCCCAGGGCTCTGTGTGCTGGGGCAGGGACTCTGCTGCCTGCCAGGGTCAGCTCTCAGCTCAGCCAAGGAGCTGCCACGGGGCTGGGGGAGAAGGGCTGTGGGGAAGGAACAACTCCTGGGAGGGCAGGGCAGGGCAGAGTCCTTCTGATCTCCAAAGTGTGCTGCAGGGATGAGGGCTGGTCACAGCTCCAGATCAAAGCAGGAAATTTCCCAGAAGGTATTTGCAAGAGGCACAGACAGACAGGTGGTATTAAAGAGAAGGAACCAGTTCTTTCAGTGTTATACTCTGGGTTGTCTGGGTGCTGACTGTGACAGAGAAATTAATCTGTGAGCACAGGAGGAGACACTGAAACTTGAACTCTGTTAGATTATAGGATATTGAACCTGAGAGTGTCAGACACTGAAACTGTCTTATAGACAGCAGCAGTGTCACTTTCTCAGCCCTGTGCCCAGGGAAGCAGCTGCTGGCAGGGACAGCTCCAGGCAGCAGAGCTCTGGGCAGGGAGTGGGGGGCAAGTGCCCCCAAGGCCTGGGGGAGGGGGTGTTCAGGCAGCTCTGGGGGCCCTTCCCTGCAGCTCTGCTGGGCACTGTGTGCTGGGCCATAGAAATGAGAATTCCTGCAGTGGAAAAGAACTTTCCCAGGTGTGATGGTAGAAATAGAAAACACAGGTATAATTATTTTAAGCTCAGACTAAGCTTCTGCTCTGCAGCCCCAGCTCTTCTGAGTTATGAGTGTACAGATGGAACTTTTGTATTCAAGGTGGGTTACATCTGACATTCCTTGTGTGCGTGAGAGCTCTACCAAAAAATTCCATTTCCCCCTGTAGCAGAGCTAACCTGACTCCTTGGCAGTGCATTTGGTGACATTTGACACATGGATTTCTTGTAGCAATGGAGTGGCTTTTTCACAGAGGTCCGTCTTAACTGTTCCCTGTCCTTTCCTTTTTTGAACAGATTCTGTGCTAAAAAGCAGGAAATGTCCAACAGCAGCTCCATGGCCCAGTTCTTCCTCCTGGCATTTGCAGACAGGCGG
>NW_021937761.1:0-1283 GCF_001715985.3 Manacus vitellinus
CCAGCTGTCCCAGCTCCCCCCACAGTGACACTGCCCCCCGGGCCGGTGGGTGACGGCGTTTGGGGGCAGAGGGTGCCCGGGGGTGGCAGGAGGAGCTGCAGCCCCCTAAAGACACGGCCAAAATTGGGCTGTGCAGCCACTGCCGACACCCAGGGGCAGGGGGGAGAGGGGGCTCTGCCAGCCCATCCCAGGGACTGCCAACCTCATGAGGGACTGCCAACCTCATGAGGGACCCCCAGCCCCACAGAGGGACCCCCAGCCCCACAGAGGGATCACCAGCCCCACAGAGGACCTGTAGACCCATGGAGTGACCCCCGCCCCCATGGAGGGTTCCTCACCCCTACGGAGGGACCTCCATCCCCACGGAAGGATCCCCAATCCTATGGAGGGATCCCTGTCCCCATGGAGGGACCCTCAACCCCACAGAGGACCTGGATCCCCATACACAGGGAGGGGTTCCCTTACCCACGGAGGGATCCCATTCCCATGGAAGGATCCCCATCCCCATGGAAGGATCCCCATGCCCGTGGAAGGATCTCATCCCCATGGAGGGCTCCATGTCCCCAGGGAGGGACCTGTGGGGCCAAGGGCAGCAGTGACTGGCGGGGATGAATCCCAGAATCCCAGGATGGGTCAGGCTGGAAGAGACCACTGTGGGTCTCCTGGTCCCACCTCCTTGCTCCAGCAGGGCCATCCCAGAGCACACAGCACAGGATTATATCCAGAGGGGTCTGGAATATTCCCAGTGAGGGACACTCCACCCCTCCCTGGGCAGCCTGTTCAGAGCTGGGTCACTGCCCAGGGAAGAAGTTCTCCCTCCTGTCCAGCTGGAACTTCCTGGGCATCAGCTCCTGCCTGTTCCTCTCGTGCCATTGCTGGGCCCCCCCAGCAGAGCCTGGTCCATCCTCTGCCGCCTCCCTGCAGCCCCTGACACAGCCTGGGGAGGGCCCCTCCCAGTCTGCTCTGGAGGCTGAGCAGCCCCAGCTCCCTCAGCCTTTCCTCAGGAGAGAGATGCTCCAGGCCCCTCCTCATCCTCACAGCCTTCACTGGACTCGCTGCAGGAGCTCCATGTCCTTCTTGTCCAGAGGAGCCCAGACCTGGACACACTCCCAGCACTCCTGGGGAGCCCCCCAGGGCCGAGGAAGGGGCAGGAACCCCCAACCCTCTGCCAACGCTCCTCCTCACACAGCCCAGGACCCCTCGGGCCTCTCGGCCAGGCCCTGCGGCGCATTGGACACTCCGAGCGCTTCCTGCGCTGGG
This sequence comes from Manacus vitellinus, assembly GCF_001715985.3. Taxonomy (NCBI): domain Eukaryota; kingdom Metazoa; phylum Chordata; class Aves; order Passeriformes; family Pipridae; genus Manacus; species Manacus vitellinus. The sequence goes on from NW_021937761.1 coordinate 1,261, forward strand.
TTTTCCTTTATGGGTCGGTGTTT
>NW_021937762.1:0-12473 GCF_001715985.3 Manacus vitellinus
CAGGAGGGACCCTGAGGGTTGGGGAGGTGCAGGAAGGGGGGGGAGGGGCTTTGGGGGGGCCCTTAAAGGTGGGGGGAGGGGCTGAAAGTGGGTCCATCATTGGGAGGGGACACGCCCACCCAAACCCCAGTAAGTCCCAGTTGAGCTCCCAGTTCAGGGAGGGGGAGAGGATGCAAAAGACACGCCCACTTGCAGAGGCTATGGCCACCTTGGGATGGGACACGCCCACCAGGGAGAGACCACGCCCACCTAAAGAAGGGACACGCCCACCCGCAAACCACTAAGTCCCAGCTGAGTTCTGCCTTAACTGGTCCTTACTGGTCCCACCACCCCATTCCGCGTTCCAGTGACCCGTACTGGTCCATACTGGTTTATACTGGTCTCTCCTGGTTTATACTGGTCTGTACTGGTCTGACCTTGATGGAGATGCTGAAGTGCTCCCAACCCCCTTAACTGGTCCTTACTGGTCCCATCACCCTATTCCGTGTTCCAGTGACCCGTACTGGTTTATATTGGTCTATACTGGTCCATACTGGTTTATACTAATCTATACTGGTCTATACTGGTCTGTACTGGTCTGTACTGGTCTGACATTGACGGAGATGCTGAAGTGCGCCCAACCCCCTTAACTGGTCCTTACTGGTCCCACCGCCCCATTCCCCGTTCCAGTCACCCGTACTGGTCCATACTGTTTTATACCGGTTTATACTGGCCCATACTGGTCTATACGGGTCTATACTGGTTTATACTGACCTGACCTTGATGGAGATGCTGAAGTGCCCTCAACCCCCTTAACTGGTTCTTACTGGTCCCACCACCCCATTCCCTGTTCCAGGGACCCGTACTGGTTTATACTGGTTTATACTGCTCTACCCTGGTTTATACTGGTCTGTACTGGTCTGACCTTGATGGAGATGCTGAAGTGCCCCAAACCCCCCTAAATGGTCCTTACTGGTCCCACTGCCCCATTCCCCATTCCAATGACCCGTACCGGTCTGTACTGGTTTATACTGGTCTATACCGGTCTATACCAGTCCATACTGGTCTATACTGGTTTATACTGGTCTGTACTGGTCTGACCTTGACGGAGCTGATGAAGCGCCCCCAACCCCCTTAACTGGTCCTTACTGATCCCACCACCCCATTCCCTGTTTCAGTGACCCGTACTGGTTTATATCGGTTTATACTGCTCTCCCCTGGTTTATACTGGTCTATACTGGTCCATACTGGTTTGTACCGGTCTGTACTGGTCTGACCTTGATGGAGATGCTGAAGTGCCCCCAACCCCCTTAACTGGTCCTTACTGGTCCCACCACCCCGCTCACTGTTCTAGTGACCTGTACTGGTCCATACTGGTCCATACTGGTCCATACTGGTTTTTTACTGGTTTATGCTGGTCTATGCTGGTCTATACTGGTCTATACTGGTCTACACTGGTCTATACTGGTCTATAATGGTCTGACCTTGATGGAGATGCTGAAGTGCCCCCAAGCCCCTTAACTGGTCCTTATCGGTCCCACTGCCCCATTCCCCATTCCAGTGACCCATACTGGTCTATACTGGTCCATACTGGTTTATACTGGTCTATACCGATCTATACTGGTCTATGCTGCTCTGTACTGGTCTGACCTTGATGGAGATGCTGAATTGCCCCCAACCCCCTTAACTGGTCCTTACTGGTCCCACCACCCTGCTCCCCATTCCATTGACCCATACTGGGTCGTGGTGGCAAGAACCCCAGCAGGAGCCAGGTGGGGTCTTCCTGCCATTGGATGAGTGCTCTGGGAGGTCAGGGCTGCTCCCAGATCCAGATCACACCAGCACATTTCCAAGAGCACTGTCAAATGGGAAGGACAAAGCACAATTATTAGGAAGGAATGGAGCTTTTCTGAGGCAGTGTTTTCAGTTTCCTACTCCTGAGGAATCTGGGGGTTGAGAAATGGAAAAGGAACTCCCATGTTGGACAAGTCACTGAGACTCCTGAGCTGGAACTTGGAATGCACAAGTGCTTCTGTAAGCAACTTCCTAAAGTGCTTTCGGTCTCTGCTCTGCTTTTGACAGAAGCAGCATCACTTCTGCTGGACCCACCTGTTTTTTCTTTATCTGCCCTTTTCCACCTGCCTGAGGTTTCTCTCAGGTCAAAGTGAGAGCACAGACATTTGGATGGAGTGCTGACAGGGAAGTCATGAATGGATTTCTGATGCTGAATCTACTGTTTTGAAATCAGAAAATGTGGTGCTGAAGTCATCGTTAGCCTTTGAGAGGGAAACAGGAGAAAAATCGGATAAACTTGTTGCTAAAAATGAGCTGCTTCAAACTGAGGTTGACCACCTTCAAAGTCTTGTTGCACCAGAGTGCAGAGAGAAAACTTGCTAAAAAAACAGGCTCCTGGTTTGGTCAGGCAACTTCATAAACCAGTGTCTTACCCTGGCATTGAGACTTGGGAAACCAGAGAGAACCCTGATTCTAAGTCTCAGGAGAGAAAGAAACAAGGAGAATTTGAAGTTCAACTGATGTTTCTAGAGTCTCCCAGCTTTCCTCACATTAATAAAAATAGACTGAGTGATCCCTGTGATAATTCTTTAGATTCTGAAGATTATTCTTTACCTCCCTCAATTTCCTTTGTGCCTGATACTGAATCCACTAAAAAAACCTTGGACTCAAAAAGAGAACCCGACCCAGAAAACAACTCAATTCATTCTGATTCAAGTGGTTAAAGAGCAGAAGCATTATGGCGATAAACCTGGACAAATTAAAAGCCAACCAGTGAAATCCTATCAATATATCACATACCTTGGGATTCCACTTTGTTCTCATCAACAGTTAATACAATTTCCAATGGATATGGGGACAAAATGCTCACAGCAAAATGCCAAAGATGGGATTAAAACCCAGACGAAAAAGAATTAAAATCACTGGAGAAAAAGAAGAAACCAGTCTTCAACCAAGAGCTTCACCCTGTTACTGTTTTGTTGATATTACCTTTTTGCTTTTTATTCTAATAATCATATTGTATGTTAAAATTTGGATGATTACGAAACAGTCAGCTCACTGATTACCCCCATCAATACTAGACGATGCCCGCAGTATACACCCGTCCCAGCCCCTCCAGGAGCCCTCAAATCCCATCCTGGTCCCACAGGACACTCCCAACTTCCCCTCAAACACTTCGAGGCCCCAGATTGACTCCCAGATCCAGAAAACTCTTGCTGCCTGCCCATGGAGTGCCCAGTGTGGCCCACCAACTGCACCACAAAGCCAAAGCTTCCAGGCTTTCTTTCCTGGGAATTAGGGCTGTTGTTTCCTGTTTTCAGCCATGCCTCCCAACTGATAGCCCAACTCCCAAACTGCTAGCATGCCTGTTGATACAGAATTGTTAAAATAAACCTTGTCAGTATATGTTTTCAGACACCGATTATTTAGTGTCATTTCACTTTAATCCACTCCAAGGGAATTATTAATAAAACCTGAGTTACCCCCACTCCCCTTTACCTGGGGCGGGTTGTAACACCAATCAGCACTGACTCCGCCCAGTAGGCATAGCAAAGGAAGTTTCCTTTTGGTTTAGGGTTTAGTGTTAGGGTTAGGGTTAGGGTTAGGGTTTAAGGTTAGGGTTAGGGTTATGGTTAGGGTTAGGGTAAGGTTTTGAGTTAGGGTTAGGGTTAGAAAGGGTTAGGGTTAGGGTTAGGAAATTTAGGGTTAGAGTTAGAGGTAGCAAAAGTTAGGGTTAGGGTTAGGGTTAGGTTTAGGGTTAGCAAAAGACAGGGTTACTGTTAGGGTTAGGGTTAGGGGTATGGGTAAGGGTTAGGGTTAGGAAGAATTTGTCTTAGTGCGCGATCTAACAATCGCGGTTTTAGCCCATTCTGGACAGGCAGTGGTGCCCAATAAGCCCCTCTCAGGCTATAAGCCCGATTCATTGCCCACCGCTGTCAGAATCTTTTGCTTTTTCTCTTGGGTCTCTGCTTTTTCTGTTGCTGTTCAGTTGCGTGTCTGGCAGAATACCCACCGCCGTCCAGTATGTACTCTACTTCTATAGAGCACTGTCCCCTAACCCCAACATTAAAAGAGAGACTGGAAGCTATGCGCAAACCCTGTTCCCTAACCCTAACCCTAACCAAGAGACTGCAAGCTATGCGCAAACCTTTTTCCCTAACCCTAATCTTAAAAGTGAGAATGCAAGCTATGCGCAAACCCTCTTCCCTAACCCTAACCTTAAAAAAGAGACTGCAAACTATGCACAAACCCTGTTACCTAACCCTAACCCTAACCAAGAGACTGCAAACTATGCGCAAACCCGATTCCCTGACCCTAATCCTAAAAAAGCGAATGCAAGCTATGTGCAAACCCTGTTCCCTAACCTTAACCTTAAAAAAGAGACTGCAAGCTATGCACAAAACCAGTTGCCTAACCCTAACTTTAAAAAAGAGACTGCAAGCTACTAGGGTTAGGGTTAGGGTTAGGGTAAGGGTTAGGGTTGGGGTTAGGGGTTAGGGTTAGGGTTAGGGTTAGGGTTAGGGTTAGGATTTGGGTTAGGGTTAAGGTTAGGGTTAGGGTAAGGGTTAGGGGTTAGGGTTGGGGTTAGGGTTAGGGTTAGTCAGAATCTGTCTGAATGCGCAATCTAACTATCGCGGGTTTACCCCATTCCAGGAACGCAGTGGTGCCCAGTAAACCCCTCTCGGGCTATAAGCCCGATTCAGTGCCCACCGCTGTCAGAATCTTTTGCTTTTTCTCTTGGGTCTCTGCTTTTGCTGTTGCTGTTCTGTTGCGTGTCTGGCAGAATACCCACCACGGTCCGGTATGTACTCTGCTTCTATAGAGCACTGGCCCCGCCCACTGGGTGGAGTCAAGAGGTGGAGTCCGTGTTGATTGTTCTGCGTCACTGGCTCCGCCTACTGGGCGGAGTCAGTGCTGATTGGTGTTACAACCCGCCCCAGGAAAAGGGGAGAGGGGGTAACTCAGGTTTTTATTAATAATTCCCTTGGGGTGGATTAAAGTGAAACGACACTAAATAATCGGTGTCTGAAAACATATACTGGCAAGGTTTATTTTAACAATTCTGTATCAACAGGCATGCTAGCAGTTTGGGTGCTGTCATACCACAATGTGACACAGAGATAACCTTTGGGGGGGGAAAGAAAATGCATAGGGGAGAGAAAGGCAGGATAAGAGCAAGGGAGAGTAAGAGAAAGAAAAACTGAGAGTGGACAGATGTATATAGTCACCGCCCACGGGGTCCAACAATGCTTCCATGTCTGTCAGTTGAAGTGGTGGCCTTGATCTGCCGGGGGTGAAGTAGGGAAGTCCCCATACTCCAAGAAGTTATGAGTTATAGCCATGATTAGTGTCACGGACCATGCCTCGAACCTCCAACATCTCGAGGGTTGCAGTCTCTCTTCTAAGGTTAGGAAACAGGCTTTGGGCATAGCTTGCAGTTACTGTGTGGACCAGTTGTCAGAGACTGAAATGGTTAATGATTTATGCATTCTAGGAGACTTTTCAGGCTTTTGACTTGTATGATACCTCTGATGAGCAGTCGGGCCCCTCCCTCCCTCCAGTGCTGACGGTGTGAAGCCCTGAAAAGGCAAGAGCTGAGCTTACAGGCTTTTGACTGTTGATATATGTGATGAGGAATCAGGCCCCTCCCTCCCTCTGCTATGAGATGTTAGGGTTAGGGTTAGGGTTAAGGTTAGCAAGGGTTAGGGTTTAGGTTTTAGGGTTTACGGTTTGGGGTTTAAGGTAGAGTTAAACCATCAGTTTTGGGGTATGGGACTGATAGCTTAATTAGCTGACCTTACTAGAAAATAATATAGAGGGAGTATAGAGGATTTTGATTCCTTTAGTGTAAGTTCGATTCCTACTTTTCTAAAATTAGGAAATGAGAGGATTGGTATACCTCTATGTTTACTTTATCATAGTAACCCTTTTGGATTCAGGCACATTTCCTTGTGTGTCTTAGGTAGGGGGGTAGGCGTGCATAGGAGATAGGAAGGCTGGTATGCCATAGGCATATGTTAGGGGTAAGAAGTTTTTTCAAAGCAAATGTATGAGTTGATCATATCGGAATCGAGGGTAAGAGGCGCGGATTCATAAGAATCCTGCGGAAAGGAGGAGGGTTTTTGTAGCTAAAGTAGGGGGAATGAGTTCTTGAGGGAGACTAAGTGAGCTGCGGTTTAGGAATAGAATGGTTGTGAGTGCATTTATTAGTATAATATTAGCATATTCGGCAAGAAAAAACAAGGCAAATGGCCCTGCAGCATATTCTACGTTGAACCCTGAGACTAGTTCAGATTCTCCTTCTGTCAGGTCAAATGGAGCGCGGTTTGTTTCGGCAAGAGTGGAGATATATCATATTATTGCTAAGGGCCAGGAGGAGAAAATGAGGTAGAGAGGTTCTTGAGTTGTAGCTAGGGTATTGAGGGTGTAGTTACCACTAAGGATAATTACGGATAGGAGAATAATGGCCAGGGTAACTTCGTAAGAGATAGTTTGTGCGACTGCTCGGAGGGCGCCGATTAAGGCATATTTTGAGTTAGAGGCTCACCCTGATCATAGAATTGAGTAGACTGCCAAGCTAGATAGAGCTAGAAGGAAGAGTATGCCAAGGTTTAGGTCAGTAAGGGGAAAGGGTAGGGGAAGTGGTGTTCAGATTGTAATTGCTAGGAGAAGGGCTAAGATAGGAGTAGATATAAATAAGTAAGGGGATGAAGTTGATGGACGAATTGGTTCTTTAATGAATAGCTTTACTCCATCTGCTATAGGTTGTAAGAGGCCAAATGGTCCTACAATATTAGGCCCTTTTCGGGCTTGCATATAACTTAGAATCTTACGTTCAACTAGGGTAAGAAATGCTACGGCGATGAGGATGGAGAGAGCATAGGATATTGATATAATAAAGTAAGTGAGGGTTAAGTGAATTGTCATGTGGTTTGTGTTGGAGCTAGGGAGAGGATTTGAACCTCTGGGTAAAGGGCTTAAGCCTTCTGCATTTGCCAAGCTCTGCCACGCTAGCGGTCCTTTTCTAGGAGGGGGTTATGGTGGAGCTCTTAGTAATTTAGTTGGGTTCATTACTGGGTGCGAAGGCGTGCTTGTGGCATAGGCCTTACTTCTTCGATCCTTTCGTACTAGAAGGAGTTGTAACATAGATAGAAACCGACCTGGATTACTCCGGTCTGAACTCAGATCACGTAGGACTGTTAATCGTTGAACAAACGAACCCTTGGTAGCGGTTGCACCACTAGGATGTCCTGATCCAACATCGAGGTCGTAAACCTCCTTGTCGATGTGGGCTCTTGAAGGAGATTGCGCTGTTATCCCTGGGGTAGCTAGGTTCATTAATCAATTATATTGGGTCTGGTTGCTATTAGCACGTTGATGGGTAGTTCTTGGTTAAGATGGATTGTCTGATATTTGGAGGTTAAGTTTGTCTCCAAGGTCGCCCCAACCAAAAAATGCACACCAGCAAAATCCCGGGGAGTAGGCCCTGTGGGTGAGTATTGTTTATGGGAGTGGTAGCAGATTTTAAAGTTCCACAGGGTCTTCTTGTCTTATGGGGTTATTCCTGCTTTTGCACGGGAAGATCAATTTCACTGATTATCTGTAGGAGACAGCTAAGACCTCGTTAAGCCATTCATACAAGTCCCGATTTATGGGACAATTGATTGCGCTACCTTTGCACGGTTAGGATACCGCGGCCGTTGAACGTATTGTCACTGGGCAGGCTTCACCTTTAATACTTGGTTTGCTAAAGGCTATGTTTTTGGTAAACAGTCGGGCCTTGGATTTGCCTAGTTCCTTTTACAGATTTTAATCGTCTTTGGGGGCGCTCCATAGGTGGGTTAACAGAGTTTTGGGTATAAGGTCTTGTTAAGGTTAAAAAATATCCTGTGGATTGTTAATAATGTTATAATGTAAGCTTGCGCCATAGAGGGGATCCCTAGTTACTTATTTTAGCATAAATTCTCTTATTTAATATAAGTTGGCCTATTGGGGAAGAGGGAGTCATGAGGAAGTTTAGATTTTTTTAGGTGAGGAACTTTGACGCATTCTTTAATGGTGGCTGCTTGAAGGTCCACAATTAAGCTGTAATTAAATTTATCCACTAGGGGAGAGTGTATTCTTTTTTAAAGGAGCTGTACCTCCTTTAAATAGCCCTTAATTCGCTTCATGTGGGTTGAGTGTAGTCCTGGGAGGTGAATTAAGAGGGAACTAAGATTCATTTCATAGGCAACCAGCTATCAACCAGCTCGATTGGCTTTTCACCACTACTAACGAGTCTTCCCACTCTTTTGCAACAGAGACGGGTTTGCTCAGTAGATAGCTGCTCGTAAGTAGCTTGCTTGGGTTTCGGGGAAGCAAGCTTAAATTGGCGTTTTGCTTGGGTAGTTCTCGCTAAATCATGATGCAAAAGGTACAAGGGTTGGTCTTTGCTATTTATTGCTTGGTTTGTCATTACTATTTCATTCTTCCCTTACGGTACATGATCTCTATTGCGTCTTGAGTTTACCTTTCTATGGCCTATACTAGGTTGAGTGAGAGAATGTTTTGATTTAATGGGTAGTATTAACTTAGTTTCTATGTAATCTGGTAGAAGAGCTAGAGTTAGGCTTCAAGGCGATCTGATATGGAACAGATATCTTTCAGGTGTAAGTTGAATGCTTTAGTTATAGCTACGTCTTGGTAGACTAAGTGCACCTTCCGGTACACTTCCCTTGTTACGACTTGCCTCATCTCTAGCTTAGGGGTTTATTATAAATAAAATTAATCCTAGCTTGTGAGGAGGGTGACGGGCGGTATGTACGTGCTTCAGAGCCAGCTTAAAGGAGGCATTATTATCCTGCTTTACTGCTAAATCCGCCTTTTAGGAGTGATTTCACACTCCTTGTCGTGAGGTATTCTATGCTAGAAAATGTAACCCATTTCTACCATCTCATGAGCTATACCTTGACCTGTCTTATTAGTGGGATGTTGCTGTTGTGCCCACTGTTAAACCCTCAGTTTAGGGGTGGGCTGACGACGGCGGTATATAGGCTGATTTGGCAAGGGATGGTTGGGTGTATCGTGGGTTATCGGTTATAGAACAGGCTCCTCTAGGTGGGTTTGGAGCACCGCCAAGTCCTTAGAGTTTTAAGCGTTTGTGCTCGTAGTTCTCAGGCGGATGCTTAAGTGGTGAAAGCATTGGGATTTAGGGCCAGGCATAGTGGGGTATCTAATCCCAGTTTGTGTCCTGGCTTTCGTGGAGTTTTGTTGATCATGAAGCTAAGATCATTTCTATGGGAGTATTGGATGCATCTTGTGCTTATAACAGCTTGGTTACATTTCAGTCTTAGTTGAAGTGATAATGAAAAACCACTCTTTACGCCGTATAAAGTTAATTTGGGTTTCTTGTGTGACCGCGGTGGCTGGCACAAGATTTTCCAAGCCTGGTAAGTTGCTTTAACTAAGTCAAGTTTACACTTATTGCTTAATATTAATCACTGCTGAAAACCCGTGGGGGTGTGGCTAGGCAAGGCGTTTTGGGCTACAATTGGAGTGGTGTGCCTGATGCCTGCTCCTGCTGTCTTTTTAAGGTGCTGAGGACATTTTCACTGGGATGCGGATACTTGCATGTATATATTTGGCAAGAACTAACTGTAAGGTTAGGACTAAGTCTTTTTTGTCCTTGGGTATGTGTAATAGCCGTCTTAACGTCTTCAGTGTTATGCTTTATTGTAAGCTACAAGGACTAAGGCTGTTATAGGCATAGTGATTATTATTGGGGCTTGTTTTAGTTGTAGTAATAGTTGCTATTGATTTAGGATTTGTTTAGTGGTTGGAGAAGTAGTTCTAGTGGATAACAAAAATGTGTTGTTGAGAAGTTAGAAGAGTAGAAAGGGGCAGGATTGTAGTGTTGTGGGCGGGTTTGTTAAGGTTTTATGTTCTTGTAGTTGAAATTACAACGATGGTTTTTCAGGTCAAAGGTCTTGGATAGAGACCAAGCAGGAATTGTTATGACGTACTTTATACTATTTTTAAGTGTTAGTTTTATTTTGGGAGGACTAGCAGTTGCTTCCAATCCTTCTCCATACTATGCAGTAGTGGGGTTAGTGTTGGCGTCTATTGTAGGGTGTGGATGGTTAATGAGTTTGGGGGTGTCTTTTGTATCACTAGTGTTATTTCTGGTATATTTAGGTGGGATGTTAGTGGTTTTTGTGTATTCGGTTTCATTGGCAGCAGATCCATTTCCTGAGACCTGAGGGGACTGGCAGGTTGTTGGGTATGGTGCTGGGTTAGTTTTAGTGTTGGGGGGTGGGGTGTTTATTATAGGGCTATCTGAGTTAGAGTGGTTAGGGATAAACACGGTGGATAGTGGGGGTGTTTTATCTATTCGGTTGGATTTTGAGGGAGCGGTTATGTTTTCTTCTTGGGGGGTGGGACAATTTTTAATTACGGGCTGGGGTCTGTTGCTGACGTTGTTTGTTGTGCTAGAACTTGTACGAGGGTTGTCTCGTGGGGCAATTCGGGCAGTTTAAGGAGGTGTGGTTCAGAGAATAGTTTAATGAAAATGCCAGCTTTGGGAGTTGGTGATAAAGGTTTGATTCCTTTTTTTCTGAAGGGTTGGAAAAAAGTTTGGGACCAACTGTTCAAGGTGTATGTGGGTGGAATATTAGTTAGAGTAGTGGGGGCGATTAATTGGGGAGGTAAGAGGGTGAAAGGAAATGATGGGGTAGATTAAAGTGTAAACAAACAACTGAAGAAATGAATGATGAAAGGAAATGATGGGGTAGATTAAAGTGTAAACAAACAAATGAACAAATGAATGATGAAAGGAAATGATGGGGTAGATTAAAGTGTAAACAAACAAATGAACAAATGAATGATGAAAGGAAATGATGGGGTAGATTAAAGTGTAAACAAACAAATGAACAAATGAATGATGAAAGGAAATGATGGGGTAGATTAAAGTGTAAACAAACAAATGAACAAATGAATGATGAAAGGAAATGATGGGGTAGATTAAAGTGTGTTAAAAAAATTTAACAAATTGATGATGCAAATGTCTTAATTGGAAAATTAGGGGAATGGAAAGTTTGTAAAATTTGAAATTTTTGTTAAAAAATTTAAAAACAAAAATTAATGATGAATAGAGGGAAAGTCCCTAGATCATTGCAAAAAATGACAAAATTTTTGTCATTTTTTGTGAAATTGACGACAAAAAATATGTCTGGCGTACATTAATTAAATTGCAACTTGATGAGAGACGTAATGGAAAAACCAAGCCAACAGCACGTGACAGTGCATCAGTGCAACAGTATGAGACCGAATAACACTTGAAACCATATCATTAATTTTCACGTGAAAGTGAGAAAACCGCTCGCCGACCATAAGGGGTACATGTCAACCATATATGGGAGCCCCCTGGCGGAGCACTCTGAAGGGCTTATTGAGATCTACCCCCCAAAAAAACCCCAAAAGTTTAGAAGAGAGAAAATGCCGCGATCACGAGGTCCAGGTTGGCCGAACATCCCCAACCATTAGTAACGGAGTGCAAGTTTACGAAAATTAAGCAAGTTATGGCCCTGACCGAGGAACCAGAGGCGACAAAGAGCAAGTTATGAGAGTGGGTTATTGGTGGAAAGGGAAAGAATACACCTGAAGCTGGACATGATAAACATTACTAGCGCCGGGTTGCTGGTTTCTCGTGAGGAGTACGACTAATAAATAACCCAGCACTTCTTGGTTGGTACACAGAGCAAGGTTAAGTGGTGAGTGGTCCATGGACCATGGATTTTAGGTTCTGTGACGTTCCTCGTATTGAGAAGGATTTTATGCAAAAATTAGCAGTTTTAGGTTTTAGTTCGTTTGGCGGGATTATTCCTAGAACATGACATGTTATGTCCTTGTGTGGGAATGTGCCTAGATCTGTGAATGACAAGTTTTGGATTGTATGGGAGATAGTATGGAAATTTGGATGGTTTTTGCAATAATAGTATGTCAGATTTTCCTACATGCATGTTATGTCTAATGTGGTGGAGGATGCTATGCAAAGTAATACATACTGTAGGGTATGGGGGGACGGGGGGGGCCCTCCCCTTGATGTACGTGTTGATTGGAAAGTTGGGGGGTGCTTGGATATTTTTTGGAAAACTCTAAGAAGGGGGCGACCTTCAGTCTTTGGTTTACAAGACCAACGTTTTTTATAAACTATTAGAGTGGTTAGAGGTTGAGTATCGTATTTTCTAGGAGACTAGTAATGGGGAATAAGATGAGAATGATTGTGAAGTAGGTAGTTGAGGCGAGTTGTCCAATGATAATAAATGGATGTTCGACTGGTTGGCTACCGATTCATGTAAGGATTAAAAAATTTGTTACTAGGATTCAGAATAGAAGTTGGGAGAGAGGTCGGAAGGTTATAGTTCGTTGCTTTGATATGTGGAGGAATGGGGCTAGAAATAGAATTAAGACGGAGGCGGCTAGGGCTAGGACTCCTCCTAATT
>NW_021937763.1:0-5778 GCF_001715985.3 Manacus vitellinus
TCTGATAGCCCATGAAGAGTCAACCTTGCAGGCTCTTGCCTATTGACACCTCTGCTGGGCGATTAGTTACACTGTCCTGAAAACAACAACTGACCTTGGGTTTTTGACACACCTGCTGGGCGATTAGTTACCTCTGATAGCCCATGAAGAGTCAACCTTGCAGGCTCTTGCCTATTGACACCTCTGCTGGGCGAACAACAACTGAAAAGACAATGTGCCTCTGGAGGACTAAGTCCAAAAAAGGGAGGCAACCCCTCATGCCAGGGAGGCGCCAGAGCATATAAACTTACTGGTGACTTTGGGAATTCGGGAGTTCTTCTCCCCCACCGCCTGCGAATCAAGACCATCAAGCATCGCTGGACCCCGTGGGCGGTGACTATGGACATCTGTCTACTCTCAGCTTTTCTTTCTCTTACTCTCCCTGGCTCTTATCCTGCCTTTCTCTCTCTCCTATGCATTTTTTCTCCTCCCCAGAAAAGTTACCTATTGATTATGACAGCACCCCAAAAAAAATGTTCACCTATCTGTTGATACAAAACTGTTAAGATAAATCTTATTAACTTACTTGTTGATACAAAACTGTTGAAATAAATCTTATATATATTTTCATACACCGATTATTTAGTGTCGCTTCGCTTTAATCCACCCCAAAGGAATTTTTGATAAAACCTGAGTTACCCCCCCCTCTCTTTTCCTGGGGCGGGTCGTAACATTTTTGGCGTCACGGACAGGATACTTTGGATGTGGTGGAGTAATCGGTGTAGTCTAAAACTGGTACCGAGGGCGAGTCAAAGGGTGACTGTCCCCTCGCAGTAAAATTATAGTAAGAATTTTTCTCCTCTCGGTGTGACCCGGGCACATCAGACCTGTTGAAAGGTTTCCTGGTGTGGCCTGGACCTGTTGAAAGGTTCTCTGGTACCTGGACCTGTTGAAAGGTTTTCCAGGAGAGAGTCAAACCAGCCCTCAGAGGGTTAAGGGGGAGAAAGACATTAACCTAAGCTGGGTTAATGACTGAGGCGAAGGGGATGATGACACCCCGGGTTGAGTTATATGGGGATTATTCCCTCCTGATAGCTATCCTTGGTTTAGAACTGGTTTTTTTTGGGTGCTGTCTTAGGCGTATTCCTTAGAGCAGTGCAAAGGCAAAAATTAGCTATTCAAAAATCTGTAAGTGAAGTGATAAAATCTTTCCAAGAGTCAATGAGAACTTTGCAGGACCAGCTAGGAAAAGAGGCTATTCAAAAATCTACCGGTGAGGTGATAAGGTCTCTTCAAGAGACAATGAAGGCATTACAGGAGCAATTAGAAAAAGAACGCCTGCAGTTAACTGCTGAACGTCAGGCACTGGAGAAAGAGAGAGAGATTAACTCATTGCTTAGGTCAGCCCTTGAAGATGAGGAGGAACAAAATGAAAGGCTTAAAAAGATACTGGAAATGAAAAATTGTGAATTGCGAGACATTCATTCAAAATACCCTAAACCGGCAGATGTTAACAAATCCCTGTACCCCTCTGGGGAATTAGAAGAGTTGAAGCAAAGTTACCCGGAGGAGGGGGTAATACATATGCGTCCCCTCATTAAAACTGAAACCACTGGCCTGGGGGCAGATCGGCAAACTACCACACGAACTACCCCGTACACGGGGGAAGCACTGGCCAGAATTCAGGAGAAATACAGCCGTAAGGCCAGCGAATCAGAGACTGAATATGTGTGGAGGGGGTCCCTTACTGGGGGAGACCGAATTTTATTAAGTGAAGATGAGGCCAGAGGATTTTGGGGCCCAGGGGTTTTCCTGACCACAAATGATAACCGAGCCCCGTGGTCCCTGACCCAGAGAGCTGCCTACTGGGCAGGTGGGTTAGACCCTATAGAAAGGGGAGATCCTTACACGATTAAAACACCCACAATTGGCCACATTGTAAAAAGTGTACAAAAAACCGCATGTCTCCAGTTAATGCATACAAAATTATTAGACCCACAACGACATTCCCCAATGGAACTCGAGGCAGATCCACAGAGATTTCCAGTTTTAATTCGAGGCCTGCCTGATGCACTAAAAGTTTATGCTAAACAATTACAGGAGCGCATAAAGGCAACCCCCAGACCTAGAGGAAGGGGTGCTCCATCAGGAATAACCTGGTTGGAAATAGCCCAAGAATTAATAGCTACTGGTCAGCAGCTGGGGCTCCCTGGTACCAATGGCCAGAGAATACACTGCAGGAGGGCAGGGAAAGTCCAAAACCCTGCCTCGCCAGGTATTTGTCAACAAAATGTGTCATCTAGCGGAAGAAAGAGATACAGTCTGTGGAGAGAAGGGGTTGCAAAAGGAATTCCTCTAGAAGTGATGGATAAATTACCCACTGCTAATTTAGAATACTTGATAAAGCACTGGGATAAGATCAAAGAGCACAAGGCACCCCCTGAGGGCAGCCCCTCTAAGGAGTCCAACACTGTGATCCCCTCAGCCTCTCCAGAAACCGGACTAACCAGTTTGACCAGTTCTGAGTCAAGGAACTGGACTTACTGCCCTCAAGTAAATAAGCCAAAAAATAGCCAGTGGATTTATGAGAGAAAGCTTACAGAAAACAACCAGGGAGATTTGGTAATCACTTTTCCTCTTGGCCCTTTTAAATCTTTAGTTACATTCATGGTAGACACGGGTGCACAGGTCTCAGCACTCCAAACTGAAGCTGCTACCCAGTGTGGCATTAAGCCAGACAAAAAGGAAATATGGGTAACTGATGCCTTTGGCAAATCCCAACCCCAATACACTGCTCGAGTGAAATGCTGGTTACCTGGAGATGAGACAGCCCCAGAAACTACCATGATTGTGGGGCCACTACCAGCTAACATCCTGGGGTTAGATTTATTAAAGGGTCGAGCCTGGAGAGATGCCAGAGGGAGAGAATGGGTGTTTGGTCTCCCATCCCTCTCTGTCCGTTTGAGTTTATTTGTTTTTTGGAGAAAACATGTTCCAAACTTCTCTATTATTATTGCCCTAGTAACATTATGCCAGATAAGAAAAGGAGTTGGATAAATAGATAGTTCCTTCTTTTTAATAATGGGTCCGTAGTGGGCCAGATTTGTTCTTTTGCAGGAACCTGCCAGCAGATGAGATCAAACTGCATGAAACCAATGGAGCCTCAATTACAGCAAGAGGCAGAAGAGATAACTACCCCCACAACTGCTTCTATTATCAACTTACAAGTATTCCATGAGAAAACGAAATAGCAACAAGACTGAAGACTTATACTGTTCTTAATGTTTTTATCTTAATAACTTTGTAATATGCATGCCTATATGTATTTTTGTCTCAGTAAGTCTGCAATATGTAAAAGTTTGCCACAAACATTGTGTTTGTGCTCCCTCTACTCCCAGAATTACTTGTGTTATCAGCTTATTAATAATTGTTGACTTATCTGGGTTTTGTTTTTTTTTTTTTATCATGAACAATTCACTGATAAGATTGTGTAGGACGAGCCATTTTATGTACTGCTAGTTTCGTTTTGCCAAGTTTGTTTTATTATTTTGTTGGGGGGCAGGTTAGTTTGGGAGAAGCTTTTGAATGTGAGCAACTTACTGGTAAAATTGTATAAGATGTACTGTTAATTTGATTTTTGTCAAGTTCATTTTGTCCTTTTAAATATCTCTCTCGATTGAGAAACTCAACCAAATATAACCTGGGAGTTAGTACAAGTATTTATGCATATTTAGAGTTATATGAATATGCATTATATACATTAGCCTTCTGCCTTGAAAGGCATTGAATTTTATATTTGGTTAAATTTAACAAAACGGAACTAAATTTAGGCCTAAAAGAAAACATAAGAAAGCCTTTTACCAGCTCCCAAGTAACTCAGTGTTTTTTGATGTATAATTTCAAATATTTGTATGTATGTTTGTAACCTCATTAATGTTAAGAAATTTGATTGTAACCATTGAGATCCTATTACATCCCCTATGACGACCCACAGGGTGGAGAGAGTAACTAATGCAAATTAGCTTACTATGTTATTATAAAATTAGTTTGTTTTTTTGAAGGGGGGGAGAATTGTAATGCATTAGGGCAATCTCTTCCTTTCCTTCACTCTTCTGTCTCCCTGTCCACTATACGAAAAGCACTGCCCACAAAGAAGATTCACAGAGAACGACAAAAGAAGAAAAACTATTGAATGCATAAATCACGGGGTGGTGTCAGAGACTGAGATAGTTGATGATTTATGCATTCTCAGGCTTTTGACACACCTACTGTCCTGAAAACAACAACTGACCTTGGGCTTTTGACAACAACTGAAAAGAGCCGAGCTTGCGGGCCCTTGACTGTTACACTGTACCTCTGATAGCCCATGAAGAGTCAACCTTGCAGGCTCTTGCCTATTGACACCTCTGCTGGGCGATTAGTTACGCTGTCCTGGAAACAACAACTGACCTTGGGTTTTTGACACACCTGCTGGGCGATTAGTTACCTCTGATAGCCCATGAAGAGTCAACCTTGCAGGCTCTTGCCTATTGACACCTCTGCTGGGCGAACAACAACTGAAAAGACAATGTGCCTCTGGAGGACTAAGTCCAAAAAAGGGAGGCAACCCCTCATGCCAGGGAGGCGCCAGAGCATATAAACTTACTGGTGACTTTGGGAATTCGGGAGTTTCTCCTTCTCCCCCACCGCCTGCAAATCAAGACCATCAAGCATCGCTGGACCCCGTGGGCGGTGACTATGGACATCTATCTACTCTCAGCTTTTCTTTCCCTTACTCTCCCTGGCTCTTATCCTGCCTTTCTCTCCCCTATGCATTTTTCTCCTCCCCAGAAAGCTTATGACAGCACCCAAAAGTGTTAGTTTACCTATTGATTATAACAGCACCCCAAAAAAGAATGTTCACCTATCTGTTGATACAAAACTGTTAAAATAAATCTTATTAACTTACCTGTTGATACAAAACTGTTGAAATAAATCTTATATATTTTCATACACCGATTATTTAGCGTCGCTTCGCTTTAATCCACCCCAAAGGAATTTTTGATAAAACCTGAGTTACCCCCCCCCCTCTCTTTTCCTGGGGCGGGTCGTAACATTTTTGGCGTCACGGACAGGATCCTTTGGATGTGGTGGAGTAATCGGTGTAGTCTAAAACTGGTACCGAGGGCGAGTCAAATGGTGACTGTCCCCTCGCAGTAAAATTATAGTAAGAATTTTTCTCCTCTCGGTGTGACCCGGGCACATCAGACCTGTTGAAAGGTTTCCTGGTGTGGCCTGGACCTGTTGAAAGGTTCTCTGGTACCTGGACCTGTTGAAAGGTTTTCCAGGAGAGAGTCAAACCAGCCCTCAGAGGGTTAAGGGGGAGAAAGACATTAACCTAAGCTGGGTTAATGACTAAGGCGAAGGGGATGATGACACCCCGGGTTGAGTTATATGGGGATTATTCCCTCCTGATAGCTATCCTTGGTTTAGAACTGTTTTTTTTGGGTGCTGTCTTAGGCGTATTCCTTAGAGCAGTGCAAAGGCAAAAATTAGCCATTCAAAAATCTGTAAGTGAAGTGACAAAATCTTTCCAAGAGTCAATGAGAACTTTGCAGGACCAACTAGGAAAAGAGGCTATTCAAAAATCTACCGGTGAGGTGATAAGGTCTCTTCAAGAGACAATGAAGGCATTACAGGAGCAATTAGAAAAAGAACGCCTGCAGTTAACTGCTGAACGCCAGGCACTGAAAAAAGAGAGAGAGATTAACTCATTGCTTAGGTCAGCCCTTGAAGATGAGGAGGAACAAAATGAAAGGC
>NW_021937764.1:0-4763 GCF_001715985.3 Manacus vitellinus
CCCGATCCATCCTGGGGCCGGTTCTGCCCCCCTCAAACTCTGCTCTCCCCGCGGTTTCCCCCCAAGTCACCCCCAGCCATTCACTCCAGTGAGCAGGACTGCAGAGCACTGAGAAGCTTTACTGGGAACACTGGGAACAGCTGGGTGGGGTGAAAACAAAAGCAGGGAAGGGGGGGACAGGCAACCCCCCAAATGAGCGCAGGGTTTGGGGGGTCCCGGCTGGGCCCGAGGCCACGGGGAGGGGCTGCGGCCGCCGGCGGCTCAGGAGCTCTGTGGGGAGAGAAAAGGGGGTGAGAGCAAAGGGGCTGGGGGGGAAGAGAGGACCCAGAGGCTGTGGGAGAGCAAGGGGGGGGCCACGACCCCCATTTGGGGACCCCCCTTTACCTTCTCCCGCAGGTAGAAGCCGAGCCCCAGCGCCAGGAAGACCAAGCCCAAGACGAAACCCCCGACCCCCACCAGGATCTTGCTGCGGACGGTGTCCGGTGGCATCTCTGGGGGGAGTCGGGGGGTCAGCACCCCCAAAACCTCCTCCCACGCACCCCCCGGCACCCCACAGAGCCCGGCCCGCTCTCCCCCAGCCCACCCGGGGGTCCCTCCGACCTCCTGCCAGTCCCTTCCCAGCCCCTGCAGGGATCCCACCCAGCCCCTCTCAGACCCTTTAGGACCCTCCAACGCCCCTCCCATCACCCCCAGCACCCACCAAACTCCCTCCCAGTCACCCCCAGTTGCCCCCCCGGTGCTGGGGGGGCCGGGCCGTACCCCAGTGCCGGCTGAGGGGGTGCTCCAGGCTGACGTGCTCCACCTGGCAGCTGTAGGTGACCCCGTGCCGGGGGGGGATTTCCAGCAGCACCAGCACCTGGTAGGTCCAGTCCCCGTTGGGGACCACGTCGGTGGTAAACACGTCCTCTGGCAGCTCCTGCCCATCCTGGAAACACCTCACCTGCACCGGCGCAGGGTAGAAATCCATCACGGAGCAGAGCAGGCGGCCGGGGCCGGGCTGGGAGCTCGACGGCACCAGCGAGATGGACACGCTGGGGGGCACTGGGAGGGACAGGGGAGACACTGGGCTGAGCTGGGGGGCACTGGGAGGGAGGGCAAAGGGCTTGGAGGACATTGGTAGGGACTGGGATGGCAGTGGGAGGGACTGGGATGGCAGTGGGAGGGACTGGAAATAGAGTGGGGGAGAAGGGGCTGGGCTGGGGGGGGCACTGGGGAGAGAGTTGGGAGATGTGGGAGTGAAGTGAGAACGACTGGGAATGGATTGGGTGGGTCTGGGAGTGAAGTGAGATTGACTGGGAATGACTGGTCTGGACTGGGAAGGAAGCGCTCGGGACTGGGAGGCTGAGTAGTGGTGAGGGAAGTCTTTGGTTTGGGTCTGCCTGGCAACTGGAGCGTCATCAGAGAGACGCGCTGGGATTGGCTGAGGGGTGGGAGCTCGGTGGCCCCAGAGGGGTGGAGACGCGGGGGGGCACTGGGAGAGACTGGGATGGACTGGGATCGACTGGGATGGAGTGGGAGGGGGCAAAAGGCCAAGGGACGGGCACAGGGAGGGCTGAGGGGTCTCAGGTGATTCCGAGGGAGGGTTTGATGGGCTCCAGGGTCATTTCCGGGGCAGGGCCCGAGGGGACCCGTTCTGCCCCAGGCTCACCTCTGCGGTTCACCAGGAGTTTGGTGGATAATTCGTAGTTGTGCCGGCAGAACCTTTCCATCTCAGACCATCTGAGCTCCCGCCATTCCGGGAGGTAGTTCCATTCCCTGGCAACCTTCTCCCCAAACAGGGTGTCCTCCACATAGGTCCCCAAATCGATCTCGAGCTGGGCATACTGCTCCCGGTTGTAGATGTACCTCTTCACGAGCCTCACCTGCTCGGTGCCGTTGATGAAGTGACACTCGGACTTTGTCATTAGCTGGAACACCCCTGTGTGCGCAGGACACGGGTCAGGGGGTGCCCCGTCCCCCCATCATCCCCAGCCATACCACCCCACGCAGGCTGGGAGCTCGGGGGCCACATCCGCGGAACCCCCTTTTCGCCAACCCCCTCTGGCCCAGGACGCCAGCACCGGCTCTTGGCTGGGGGGGAACCACCCCATCAGCCCCCCGGGGAATGGACAGGGGTTGGGGACCCTCCCACTGCAGATGTCGACCCCGCAGAGCCCCAGGGAACCGCTCAGGGCTCAAGGACACCCAGGGACCCCCAGGGCCCCTCTGCCTGCTCTCCCACACCTTTTGCCCACCCTTCCCACCTGTCCCACCTGCCCCACAATCCCCAGACGCCCCTGAAACCTTACTTTAAGGCGCTCCCCCACCCTCCCCTCAGTCCGAGCTCCGCCCCCCTCGTCCTCACGATTTTTGGGGCTCCCACCCCCTCTTTTCTTCTTTTTCTTCCCCTCTTTCCACCCCCCCGCTCAACGCCGACAGCTTCCTCGCCCGCAGCCGGGGGCTCCAGCACCAACCAGCACCGCCAGCACGGCCCCAGCTCCCCGCACACGCTCTCATGCCCAGGCCGGAGCAGCTGCTGACCAGCCAAACCAGCCGGGCGGCGCCGTTTTGGGGGTTTGGGGCGCGCTGGGCCTTGGCTGAAGGGCGCAGTTGGGGCCCTTTTTTCGAGGCGTCTTCCCGGCGACTGATGAGTCATGCAGCGCGGGCGCTGGATTGGGCGCGGGCGCGTGGGCCGCTTTTGGGATTGGGCTGAGGCCCGTTGGGCCCCCGCGGCAGCCCGGCTGGGGGGTTCGGGGGGTCGTGGCCTGCGGGGGAGGGGGGAGCTCAGGGGCCCACCAAAAAATGCCCAGCACAGGGCTCCAAAGCTCAGGGAAACTCAACAAACGCCCATCCCCGGCTCCTCAGCTCCCACGGGTCCCCAAAATGAGTTGAGGGCGTCTCTGACTGGCTGAACTCGGGGAGGGCTCCGTTCCGGACGGGTCTGCCCGGCAGCTGATGACGCGCCAGCAGCGCTCGCTCCCATTGGCTGCTGCTGCTGACCCTGCCCGGGTTTTGGGGGGTCCAAGGTGGGTTTGGGGGCTCCCGGATTCCTGGGGTTGGGGCCTGGGTTGTCCTGGATACGTTGGAATGAGGTTCTGGGTGGCCGTGGGTGTCCAATAATCCCCTGTTCGTGGGATTTTGGGAGTGTGGGAGTGCCCAAACCCCCCTGTTCGCAGGAGTTTTATGGTCTGGGAGCGTGCAAGCCCCTCTTTTCCAATATTTTTAGGTCTGGGACTGCCCCAACCACCTTGTTTCTTTGACTTTTTTGGTTTAGGAGAGCCCATACCCCCATGCTCCCACCATTTTTGGGCTCTGAATGTTCCCAGCCCCCCTGTTCCTATGATTTTTTGGCTCTGGGAGTGCCAGACCCCCCGTTCCCAGGATTTTTAGGATCTGGATGTGCCTAAACCACCTTTCTCCAGGATTTTGTAGTTCTGGGAGTGTCCAAACCACCCTGTTCCCAGGACTTTTAGTGTCTGAGAGTACTTAAACCCCCCTGTTCCCAGGATTTCTGGAGTCTAGGAGTGCCCATGTCCCTCTTTTCTGATATTTTGGGGTCAAGGAGTGCCCCAAAAAACTTGTTCCCTGAATTTTCATGATCTGGGAATTACAAACCGCCCTGTTCCCAGGAGTTTTAGGGCGCTGGATATGTCTAAACCACCTTTCTCCATGATTTTGTAGTTCTGGGAGTGCCCAAACACCCCTGTTTCCAGGAGTTTTAGAGTCTGGGAGTGTCCTAATTCCTCTTTTGCAATATTTTGGGCTCTGGATGTGCCCAAACCCCCCTGTGCAAGGATTTTGGGCCTCTGCATGTGCCCTAACTACCCTTCTCCAGGATTTTTTGGGTCAGGGAGTGCCCAAACCCCCCGTTCTCAGGATTTCTGGAGTCTGGGAGTATCCAAGCCCCTCTTTTCCAATATTATGGGATCTGGGAGTGCCCCAACACCCCAGTTCATTTGTCCCGGGGACCTGACATTTCTCCAAACCCCTATTTTCCCAGGATTTTCAATGTCTGGGAATGCCCAAACCCCCCTATTCCCAAGATTTTTGGAGCCCCCACCCTTCTCCCCAGTAACCAGGACTGCAGAGAACTGGGAAGCTTTACTGGGAACACTGGGAGCAGCCGGCTGGGGTGTGAACAAAAGCAGGGAAGGGGGGGACACACGAACCCCCCAAAGTGTGGGTGGGGATGGACTGGGGGGTCCACAGGGAGGGGCTGCGGCCGCCGGCGGCTCAGGAGCTCTGTGGGGAGAGAAAAGGGGGTGAGAGCGGGGTGGGAGGACAGGGGGGGCCCAGAGGCTGTGGGAGAGCAAGGGGGGGACACGACCCCCATTTGGGGACCCCCCTTTACCTTCTCCCGCAGGTAGAAGCCGAGCCCCAGCGCCAGGAAGACCAAGCCCAAGACGAAGCCCCCGACCCCCACCAGGATCTTGCTGCGGACGGTGTCCGGTGGCATCTCTGGGGGGAGCCGGGGGGGTCAGCACCCCCAAAACCTCCTCCCACGCACCCCCCGGCACCCCACAGAGCCCGGCCCGCTCTCCCCCAGCCCACCCGGGGGTCCCTCCAACCTCCTGCCAGTCCCTTCCCAGCCCCTCTGCGATCCCACCAAGCCCCTCCCATCTCCTTTATGATCCTCTATCCCCGCTCTCATCACCCCTAGGGCCCCCCCAAAATTACTCCCAGTCCCTTCCCATCCCCCTCAGGACTTCTCAGAACCCCTCTCAGTCAACCCAAGACCTCACAAACTTCCTTCCAGGCTTTCCAGACCACTCCTGCAAATTCCC
>NW_021937765.1:0-3817 GCF_001715985.3 Manacus vitellinus
TGAAGCTCTTCCCACATTCCCGACACGTGTAGGGCCTTTCCCCACTGTGGATCATCTGGTGGTTGAGGAGGTGGGAGCTCCGTTTGAAGCTCTTCCCACACTCCTCACACATGTAGGGCCGTTCCCCACTGTGGATCATCTGGTGTCGGAGCAGGTGGGAGCTCCGTTTGAAGCTCTTCCCACACTCCCCACACGTGTAGGGCTGTTCCCCACTGTGGATGCGACAGTGGTTGCGGAGGGTGGAGCTGTCACTGAACCTCTTCCCACACTCCCCACACGTGTAGGGCCGTTCCCCAGTGTGGATGTGCTGGTGCCTCAGGAGGTGGGTGCTAATCCTGAAGCTCTTCCCACAATCCAAACATCTGAAGGGTTTCTCCCTGCTGGGAGGCTGCTCAGGGACCACCAGCTCGCAGCTCCGCCTCAAGCTCCGGCCGCCTTCCCGGCACACGCTGGCTCTTTCCTCCTCACAGCCCCCTGGGCTGGCTTTGGAGCCCCTCCTGCGGGGGCATCTCCGGCCCTTTTCCTCCCCGCTGCCTTCCTGCGCCGGGGAGCCCTTCAAAACGGCCTCTCCCACCAGGCTCTGCCGGGGGGATTTGTCCTCCGCGCTCTCCGGCCTCACCTCGGGGCCTGGGGCAGGAACCAACAAGGACACGCAGGGGATTTGCCTCCGGCCCACAGGGAAGCCCAAGGACATCCCCCCAACTCCGGCCCCACCAGGACGGCCACAAAAGACAAAAGACCCACCCAAAGGGGCACTGACTTCCTCCTCACCTGCCTGGGGGGCCCAAGGCATCTTCCTCTTCCTCGCAGCCTCCTCCTCCATCCGCCCAAGCTTTGGGAAGCAGAAATCCTGATGGGGGGGAAAACAAGGGGTGAGCGCGTTGTCCTGGGGGTTCCTCCTGCCCAAGTCCAGCTCTAGGACTCACCGGGCATCCTGTGTCCATAAAAACCCCCAAAACAACAACATTCAGCCCAAAATCCCCTCCCAGGAGTTCCCCCTCTCTGCTCTCTGGGGTTAGGGGGGTCCCCCCTGTCTGGCCTGATGGCACTTCTGCCTGCATTGGGGGTCCCCCTTCTCCGGGCTGCCGGGGGTCCCGCGGCTCCAGGGGGTTCCCACTCTCCGGGGTCCCCTTTAGTGTTGCCAGGGGGGTCCCAGGGCTCACTTCTCCCCACTCTGCCTCCCGGGGCCGGCCGGCCCTCCTCTCTCGGCTCCCACCCTCGCAAACCTCTTGGCGCTCTCGGCTCCCCCCCCGCCTCAAGGCCCCCCCTCCTCTCCACACTCCAAGGCCTTCCCCCTCTCCGGGACCCCCGCTTAAGGGGCCCGGCGCTCCCTCTCTGCTCCCCCCCCTCCAGCATTCCGGGGGTCCCCCAGCTCCGGGATCGCCCCTCTCCGCTCTCCCCACTCCGCGGCTACCGGGGTTCCCCCCCGGCTCTCACGGGGGCCCCCAAACCGCTCTCGCCCCCCCCGCCATTGCCCAGCCACCGCCAGGACCTTTTGGCTGCTCTTCTTTGTGCTCCCGCTCGGCTCCTCCCTCGGCTGGGCCGCCGCTTTTGGCGGGTTTCCTCCTCCGGGATCCGCCCCCTGCAGCCCTTCCCCCCCTGGACCAGCCCCCTTGGGCCCCCCTTGGGCCCCCCTTGCCCAATAAGTCTGATTATACAGACAAGCAATTGGTTTTTATCCACAAAACCCAAATGTATAACCCAGCACCCTGGGGCATGAACAAAGTGGTTTTCCTTGGGCCCCCCCCGAGTCCAAAGTAAAGGGAGAGGGGAAAAAACCTGCTGGTGGGAGAGCTGTTGCAGTCTGGTCAGAAGTGGTGATTGCAGTCCAGTTGAGGGTGGTGGTCTCAGTCTGGTTGAGAGCGATGAGCTGCAGCCTTCTTCTGGATCCCACGAGTGGTGGAAAGGTTCCGAAAGTCCAGGTTTAT
This sequence comes from Manacus vitellinus, assembly GCF_001715985.3. Lineage (NCBI taxonomy): Eukaryota > Metazoa > Chordata > Aves > Passeriformes > Pipridae > Manacus > Manacus vitellinus. The sequence goes on from NW_021937765.1 coordinate 1,929, forward strand.
ATATTCTCCAGTTCAGGCAGGAATGGTCAGTGATTCCCTCAGAGTGGGGAATTCCATAAAAGGATGCTTAGTTCTTCCCTCAGAGTGGGGAATTCCATAAAAGGATATGAGGATTCTCAGAGCAGGGAATTCCATAAAAGGGTATGAGGACAGGGACACCCCCCCACCTCGCAGGCCCCCTCCCCCGACAACAGTTCCTGGGAAAATGGCATGGAAGGCCATAGAATACACACTTTTGGGCTACACCCATCCAGTGAGGAATCGGTCCCAGCTGTTCTAACTAGGACACTGTGTCCGTCATCGCTGCCATCATCATCATCATCGGCCTCGTGGCAGTCGGTGTCTGGAAGCTCCGATCCGGTAACTCCCGGGATGGGGGTCGGCAAGGGGCACGGATCCGCCCGGCAGCATTCCGGGGATCCTGTGCCACGGGTGCTGATCCCACTTTCTTTTCATAGGGAAATAGGAATAGAGACATTGGGGACAGGGATGGGGACATTAGGGACATTAGGGATGGGGACACTGGGAGCAGGTTGGGGACAGCAGGAATGGGCATGGGAACTCCAGGAATGGGAATGGGGACATTGGGAGCAGGTTGGAGTCACCAGGAATGGGAATTAGTCCACCGGGAATGGGAATGGGGACATGGGAGACCAGGATAGGGATAGTGGGGACAGGAACGGAGACACTGGGAGCAGGTTGGCACAGTAGGAAGTGGGAATGAGGACAGGGATGGGAACCCCAGGAACTGGAATGGGGACAGGGATGGGAACCCCAGGAATGGGAATGGGGACAGGGATGGGAACGTGTCTCTCCAGGAGTTGGTTCAATACAAAGGTGGGTCCCTGGCTCGAGGCCACGGGAAGCCCCTTCTTTGGGAATGTCTGGGAACCAGGTGTCAGAGGTTTGAAAAGAGGTGTTGGAATTGTTTCCCAGTGTCCCCCCATTCCCATCTGTGTCTCCCGGGATGGGGTGGGTTGGAGCGGAGCCGCAGGCGCTGGGCAGGGGCAGTGGGGGGAGGGCGGCTCTCGGGGACACCGCGGTGGCCGCGGGGAGGGCGGGGGGTCCTTTGTTCGGGGGCTTTTGGGGTTTGTCCGGGACCGGACAGAGCGGGAGCTGATTTTGGCCACCTCGTTCTCTTTTCCTGAGAGGAAGTTTTTTCCCCACGGGACACCTCGTGGAGAACGACCGAGAGAGAGAGAGAGAGAGAGCCCGACCCATCTGGGAGCGAGGTGTTCTGCTTTGGGGACTGCCCTGGGAAAAGGGACTCCTTCACTGCTGGCTGCGAGCACACGGGGCTGAGAGAGCTTTGAACTGCCGGGACAGTTTCTCCCCCCCACCTGGGGATTTGGGACTTCGTTTTGTCTTGTTTAACTAAGACCCAGTGCCCCCAGGGGGAGGAGGAGGAAAGGAGACCAAGAGGTACCGTGGCCACTCAAACTGCAGAGGAACAACCTGTGCCAGTAGCAGCTGCCCCTCTACAGAAGAAATCCAAGACCAAATCAGCTCAGTTAGTGAGGGATGAAGGGGAAGCAGAGCCCTCAGAACAGGAGCAAGAGGCAGGGCCAGAGATAACCAGATCCCCATCCCAGGCTGAGCTGTGAGAGATGTGAAAAGATTTCAGCCTCCAGCTGGGAGAGCCCCTGCTGACCTGGCTGCTCCAGTGCTGGGATATCATGGCCCAGCATATGGAACTAGGTGGGAGTGCAGCCAAGCAACTGGGATCCCTGTCCTGGGATGTTGGGATTGACCAGGGGATTGGGAAGAGGACAGACAGGGGATAAGAGCTGGGTACAGGCTTGGGAATTGCCAGGAGGGCTTTTGAAAGGAACGTAGGGGAAAGGGATGTCTAAGAACAAGTCCCTCAGGAGAGGGAAGCAGAGAGGCTG
>NW_021937766.1:0-12646 GCF_001715985.3 Manacus vitellinus
GGGTGGGGGAAGGGCAGGCCCGTCCCTGAGGGTGGGGTGGGGGAGGGGCAGGAGGGACCCCGAGGTGGGGGGAGGGGCAGGAGGGTCCTGAGGGTTGGGGAGGGGCAGGGAGGGACCCCGAAAGTGAAGGAGGGGCCCTGAGGGTCCCTGAGGGTGGGGGAAGGGTAGGAAGTTCCCCGAGGGTGGGGGAGGGGCAGGAGAGTCTCTGAGGTTGGGGGAGGGGTCCTGAGGGCCCCTGAAGGTGGGGGAGGGGCAGGGAGGGCTCCTGAGAGTGGGGGAGGGGTAGCAGGTTCACTGGGGGGAGGGGAAGGAAGGGACCCTGAGGGTGGGGGAGGGACAGGAGGGACCCTGAGGGTTGGGGAGGTGCAGGAAGGGGGGGGAGGGGCTTTGGGGGGGCCCTTAAAGGTGGGGGGAGGGGCTGAAAGTGGGTCCATCATTGGGAGGGGACACGCCCACCCAAAACCCAGTAAGTCCCAGTTGAGCTCCCAGTTCAGGGAGGGGGAGAGGATGCAAAAGACACGCCCACTTGCAGAGGCTATGGCCACCTTGGGATGGGACACGCCCACCAGGGAGAGACCACGCCCACCTAAAGAAGGGACACGCCCACCCCCAAACCACTAAGTCCCAGCTGAGTTCTGCCTTAACTGGTCCTTACTGGTCCCACCACCCCATTCCGCGTTCCAGTGACCCGTACTGGTCCATACTGGTTTATACTGGTCTATACCGGTCTATACCAGTTCATACTGGTCTATACTGGTTTATACTGGTCTGTACTGGTCTGACCTTGACAGAGATGATGAAGCGCCCCCAACCCCCTTAACTGGTCCTTACTGGTCCCACCACCCCATTCCCTGTTGCAGTGACCCGTACTGGTTTATGTTGGTTTATACTGCTCTACCCTGGTTTATACTGGTCTATACTGGTCCATACTGGTTTGTACCGGTCTGTACTGGTCTGACCTTGATGGAGATGCTGAAGTGCCCCCAACCCCCTTAACTGGTCCTTACTGGTCCCACCACCCTGCTCGCTGTTCTAGTGACCTGTACTGGTCCATACTGGTCCATACTGGTCCGTACTGGTTTTTTACTGGTCTATACTGGTCTATACTGGTCTATACTGGTCTACACTGGTCTATACTGGTCTATAATGGTCTGACCTTGATGGAGATGCTGAAGTGCCCCCAAGCCCCTTAACTGGTCCTTATCGGTCCCACTGCCCCATTCCCCATTCCAGTGACCCATATTGGTCTATACTGGTCCATACTGGTTTATACTGGTCTATACCGATCTATACTGGTCTATGCTGCTCTGTACTGGTCTGACCTTGATGAAGATGCTGAAGTGCCCCCAACCCCCTTAACTGGTCCTTACTGGTCCCACCGCCCTGCTCCCCATTCCATTGACCCATACTGGGTCGTGGTGGCAAGAACCCCAGCAGGAGCCAGGTGGGGTCTTCCTGCCATTGGATGAGTGCTCTGGGAGGTCAGGGCTGCTCACAGATCCAGATCACAGCAGCACATTTCCAAGAGCACTGTCAAATGGGAAGGACAAAGCACAATTATTAGGAAGGAATGGAGCTTTTCTCAGTCAGTGTTTCCAGTTTCCTACTCCTGAGGAATCTGGGGGTTGAGAAATGGAAAAGAAACTCTCATGTTGGACAAGTCACTGAGACTCCTGAGCTGTAACTTGGAATGCACAAGTGCTTCTGTAAGCAACTTCCTAAAGTGCTTTCGGTCTCTGTTCTGCTTTTGACAGAAGCAGCATCACTTCTGCTGGACCCATCTGTTTTTTCTTTATCTGCCCTTTTCCACCTGCCTGAGGTTTCTCTCAGGTCAAAGTGAGAGCACAGACATTTGGATGGAGTGCTGACAGGGAAGTCATGAATGGATTTCTGATGTTGAATCTACTGTTTTGAAATCAGAAAATGTGGTGCTGAAGTCATCGTTAGCCTTTGAGAGGGAAACAGGAGAAAAATCGGATAAACTTGTTGCTAAAAATGAACTGCTTCAAACTGAGGTTGACCACCTTCAAAGTCTTGTTGCGCCAGAGTGCAGAGAGAAAACTGTTGCTAAAAAAACAGGCTCCTGGTTTGGTCAGGCAACTTCATAAACCAGTGTCTTACCCTGGCATTGAGACTTGGGAAACCACAGAGAACCCTGATTCTAAGTCTCAGGAGAGAAAGAAACAAGGAGAATTTGAAGTTCAACTGATGTTTCTAGAGTCTCCCAGCTTTCCTCACATTAATGAAAATAGACTGAGTGATCCCTGTGATAATGAACAAAGGGAAGATTATTCTTTACCTCCCTCAATTTCCTTTGTGCCTGATACTGAATCCACTAAAAAACCTTGGACTCAAAAAGAGAACCCGACCCAGAAAACAACTCAATTCATTCTGATTCAAGTGGTTAAAGAGCAGAAGCATTATGGCGATAAACCTGGACAAATTAAAAGCCAACCAGTGAAATCCTATCAATATATCACATACCTTGGGATTCCACTTTGTTCTCATCAACAGTTAATACAATTTCCAATGGATATGGGGACAAAATGTTGGCAGCAAAATGCCAAAGATGGGATTAAAACCCAGACGAAAAAGAATTAAAATCACTGGAGAAAAAGAAGAAACCAGTCTTCAACCAAGAGCTTCACCCTGTTACTGTTTTGTTGATATTACCTTTTTGCTTTTTATTCTAATAATCATATTGTATGTTAAAATTTGGATGATTATGAAACAGTCAGCTCACTGATTACCCCCATCAATACTAGACGATGCCCGCAGTATACACCCGTCCCAGCCCCTCCAGGAGCCCTCAAATCCCATCCTGGTCCCACAGGACACTCCCAACTTCCCCTCAAACACTCCGAGGCCCCCAGATTGACTCCCAGATCCAGAAAACTCTTGCTACCTGCCCATGGAGTGCCCAGTGTGGCCCACCAACTGCACCACAAAGCCAAAGCTTCCAGGCTTTCTTTCCTGGGAATTAGGGCTGTTCTTTCCTATTTTCAGCCATGCCTCCCAACTGATAGCCCAACTCCCAAACTGCTAGCATGCCTGTTGATACAGAATTGTTAAAATAAACCTTGCCAGTATATGTTTTCAGACACCGATTATTTAGTGTCGTTTCACTTTAATCCACCCCAAGGGAATTATTAATAAAAACCTGAGTTACCCCCTCTCCCCTTTTCCTGGGGCGGGTTGTAACACCAATCAGCACTGACTCCGCCCAGTAGGCATAGCAAAGGAAGTTTCCTTTTGGTTTAGGGTTTAGTGTTAGGGTTAGGGTTAGGGTTAGGGTTAGGGTTAGGGTTAGGGTTAGGTTTTGAGTTAGGGTTAGGGTTAGAAAGGGTTAGGGTTAGGGTTAGGAAATTTAGGGTTAGAGTTAGAGTTAGCAAAAGTTAGGGTTAGGGTTAGGTTTTTAGGGTTAGCAAAAGACAGGGTTACTGTTAGGGTTAGGGTTAGGTTAGGGTTAGGGGTATGGGTAAGGGTTAGGGTTAGGAAGAATTTGTCTCAGTGCGCGATCTAACAATCGCGGTTTTAGCCCATTCTGGACACGCAGCGGTGCCCAATAAGCCCCTCTCAGGCTATAAGCCCGATTCATTGCCCACCGCTGTCAGAATCTTGTGCTTTTTCTCTTGGGTCTCTGCTTTTGCTGTTGCTGTTCAGTTGCGTGTCTGTCAGAATACCCACCTATGTACTCTACTTCTATAGAGCACTGTCCCCTAACCCCAACATTAAAAGAGAGACTGGAAGCTATGCGCAAACCCTGTTCCCTAACCCTAACCCTAACCAAGAGACTGCAAGCTATGCGCAAACCTTTTTCCCTAACCCTAACCTTAAAAGTGAGAATGCAAGCTATGCGCAAACCCTTTTCCCTAACCCTAACCCTAAAAACGAGACTGCAAGTTATGCGCAAACCCGATTCCCTGACCCGAATCCTAAAAAAGTGAATGCAAGCTACGTGCAAACCCTGTTCCCTAACCTTAACCTTAAAAAAGAGACTGCAAGCTATGCACAAAACCAGTTCCCTAACCCAAACATTAAAAAAGAGACTGCAAGCTACTAGGGTTAGGGTTAGGGTTAGGGTAAGGGTTAGAGTTGGGGTTAGGGTTTAGGGTTAGGGTTAGGGTTAGGGTTGGGGTAAGGGTTAGGGGTTAGGGTTGGGGTTAGGGTTAGGGTTAGTCAGAATCTGTCTCAATGTGTGATCTAACTATTGCGGGTTTACCCCATTCCAGGAACGCAGTGGTGCCCAGTAAACCCCTCTTGGGCTATAAGCCCGATTCAGTGCCCACCGCTGTCAGAATCTTTTGCTTTTTCTCTTGGGTCTCTGCTTTTGCTGTTGCTGTTCTGTTGCGTGTCTGGCAGAATACCCACCGCCGTCCGGTATGTACTCTGCTTCTATAGAGCACTGGCCCCGCCCACTGGGTGGAGTCAAGAGGTGGAGTCCGTGTTGATTGTTCTGCGTCACTGGCTCCGCCTACTGGGCAGAGTCAGTGCTGATTGGTGTTACAACCCGCCCCAGGAAAAGGGGAGAGGGGGTAACTCAGGTTTTTATTAATAATTCCCTTGGGGTGGATTAAAGTGAAACGACACTAAATAATCGGTGTCTGAAAACATATACTGGCAAGGTTTATTTTAACAATTCTGTATCAACAGGCATGCTAGCAGTTTGGGTGCTGTCATACCACAATGTGACACAGAGATAACCTTTGGGGGGGGGAAAGAAAATGCATAGGGGAGAGAAAGGCAGGATAAGAGCAAGGGAGAGTAAGAGAAAGAAAAGCTGAGAGTGGACAGATGTATATAGTCACCGCCCACAGGGTCCAGCAATGCTTCCATGTCTGTCAGTTGAAGTGGTGGCCTTGATCTGCCGGGGGTGAAGGAGGGAAGTCCCCATACTCCAAGAAGTTATGAGTTATAGCCATGATTAGTGTCACGGACCATGCCTCGAGCCTCCAACATCTCGAGGGTTGCAGTCTCTCTTCTAAGGTTAGGGAACAGGCTTTGGGCATAGCTTGCAGTTACTGTGTGGACCAATTGTCAGAGACTGAAATGGTTAATGATTTATGCATTCTAGGAGACTTTTCAGGCTTTTGACTTGCATGATACCTCTGATGAGCAGTCGGGCCCCTCCCTCCCTCCAGTGCTGACGGTGTGAAGCCCTGAAAAGGCAAGAGCTGAGCTTACAGGCTTTTGACTGTTGATATATCTGATGAGGAATCAGGCCCCTCCCTCCCTCTGCTATGAGATGTTAGGGTTAGGGTTAGGGTTAAGGTTAGCAAGGGTTAGGGTTTAGGTTTTAGGGTTTACGGTTTGGGGTTTAAGGTAACGTTAAACCATCATTTTCGGGGTATGGGCCCGATTGCTTAATTAGCTGACCTTACTAGAAAATAATATAGAGGGAGTATAGAGGATTTTGATTCCTTTAGTGTAGGTTTGATTCCTACTTTTCTAAAATTAGGAAATGAGAGGATTGGTATACCTCTATGTTTACTTTATCATAGTAACCCTTTTGGATTCAGGCACATTTCCTTGAGTGTCTTAGGTAGGGGGGTAGGCCTGCATAGGAGATAGGAAGGCTGGTATGCCATAGGCATATGTTAGGGGTAAGAAGTTTTTTCAAAGCAAATGTATGAGTTGATCATATCGGAATGGAGGGTAAGAGGCGCGGATTCATAAGAATCCTGCGGAAAGGAGGAGGGTTTTTGTAGGTAAAGTAGGGGGAATGAGTTCTTGAGGGAGATTAAGTGAACTGGGGTTTAGGAATAGAATGGTTGTGAGTGCATTTATTAGTATAATATTAGCATATTCGGCAAGAAAAACCAAGGCGAATGGCCCTGCAGCATATTCCACGTTGAACCCTGAGACTAGTTCAGATTCTCCTTCTGTCAGGTCAAATGGAGGGCGGTTTGTTTCGGCAAGAGTGGAGATATATCATATTATTGTTAAGGGCCAGGAGGAGAAAATGAGGTAGAGAGGTTCTTGAGTTGTAGCTAGGGTATTGAGGGTGTAGTTACCACTAAGGATAATTACGGATAGGAGAATAATGGCCAGGGTAACTTCGCAAGAGATAGTTTGTGCGACTGCTCGGAGGGCGCCGATTAAGGCATATTTTGAGTTAGAGGCTCACCCTGATCATAGAATTGAGTAGACTGCCAAGCTAGATAGAGCTAGAAGGAAGAGTATGCCAAGGTTTAGGTCAGTAAGGGGAAAGGGTAGGGGAAGTGGTGTTCAGATTGTAATTGCTAGGAGAAGGGCTAAGATAGGAGTAGATATAAATAAGTAAGGGGATGAAGTTGATGGACGAATTGGTTCTTTAATGAATAGCTTTACTCCATCTGCTATAGGTTGTAAGAGACCAAATGGTCCTACAATATTAGACCCTTTTCGGGCTTGCATATAACTTAGAATCTTACGTTCAACTAGGGTAAGAAATGCTACGGCGATGAGGATGGAGAGAGCATAGGATATTGATATAATAAAGTAAGTGAGGGTTAAGTGAATTGTCATGTGGTTTGCGTTGGAGCTAGGGAGAGGATTTGAACCTCTGGGTAAAGGGCTTAAACCTTCTGCATTTGCCAAGCTCTGCCACGCTAGCGGTCCTTTTCTAGGAGGGAGTTGTGGTGGAGCTCTTAGTAATTTAGTTGGGTTCATTACTGGGTGCGAAGGCGTGCTTGTGGCATAGGCCTTACTTCTTCGATCCTTTCGTACTAGAAGGAGTTGTAACATAGATAGAAACCGACCTGGATTACTCCGGTCTGAACTCAGATCACGTAGGACGGTTAATCGTTGAACAAACGAACCCTTGGTAGCGGTTGCACCACTAGGATGTCCTGATCCAACATCGAGGTCGTAAACCTCCTTGTCGATGTGGGCTCTTGAAGGAGATTGCGCTGTTATCCCTGGGGTAGCTAGGTTCATTAATCAATTATATTGGGTCTGGTTACTATTAGCACGTTGATGGGTAGTTCTTGGTTAAGATGGATTGTCTGATATTTGGAGGTTAAGTTTGTCTCCAAGGTCGCCCCAACCAAAAAATGCACACCAGCAAAATCCCGGGGGAGTAGGCCCTGTGGGTGAGTATTGTTTATGGGAGTGGTAGCAGATTTTAAAGTTCCACAGGGTCTTCTTGTCTTATGGGGTTATTCCTGCTTTTGCACGGGAAGATCAATTTCACTGATTATCTGTAGGAGACAGCTAAGACCTCGTTAAGCCATTCATACAAGTCCCGATTTATGGGACAATTGATTGCGCTACCTTTGCACGGTTAGGATACCGCGGCCGTTGAACGAATTGTCACTGGGCAGGCTTCACCTTTAATACTTGGTTTGCTAAAGGCTATGTTTTTGGTAAACAGTCGGGCCTTGGATTTGCCTAGTTCCTTTTACAGATTTTAATCGTCTTTGGGGGCGCTCCATAGGTGGGTTAACAGAGTTTTGGGTATGAGGTCTTGTTAAGGTTAGAAAATATCCTGTGGATTGTTAATAATGTTGTAATGTAAGCTTGCGCCATAGAGGGGATCCCTAGTTACTTATTTTAGCATAAATTCTCTTATTTAATATAAGTTGGCCTATTGGGGAAGAGGGAGTCATGAGGAAGTTTAGATTTTTTTAGGTGAGGAGCTTTGATGCATTCTTTAATGGTGGCTGCTTGAAGGCCCACAATTAAGCTGTAATTAAATTTATCCGCTAGGGGAGAGTGTATTCTTTTTAAAGGAGCTGTACCTCCTTTAAATAGCCCTTAATTCGCTTCATGTGGGTTGAGTGTAGTCCTGGGAGGTGAATTAAGAGGGAACTAAGATTCATTTCATAGGCAACCAACTATCACCCAGCTCGATTGGCTTTTCACCACTACTAACGAGTCTTCCCACTCTTTTGCAACAGAGACGGGTTTGCTCAGTAGATAGCTACTCGTAAGTAGCTCGCTTGGGTTTCGGGGAAGCAAGCTTAAATTGGCGTTTTGCTTGGGTAGTTCTCCTAAATCATGATGCAAAAGGTACAAGGGTTGGTCTTTGCTATTTATTGCTTGGTTTGTCATTACTATTTCATTCTTCCCTTACGGTACATGATCTCTATTGCGTCTTGAGTTTACCTTTCTATCGCCTAGACTAGGTTGAGTGAGAGAATGTTTTGATTTAATGGATAGTATTAACTTAGTTTCTATGTAATCTGGTAGAAGAGCTAGAGTTAGGCTTCAAGGCGATCTGATATGGAACAGATATCTTTCAGGTGTAAGCTGAATGCTTTAGTTATAGCTACGTCTTGGTAGACTAAGTGCACCTTCCGGTACACTTCCCTTGTTACGACCTGCCTCATCTCTAGCTTAGGGGTTTATTATAAATAAAATTAATCCTAGCTTGTGAGGAGGGTGACGGGCGGTATGTACGTGCTTCAGAGCCAGCTTAAAGGAGGCATTATTATCCTGCTTTACTGCTAAATCCGCCTTTTAGGAGTGATTTCACACTCCTTGTCGTGAGGTATTCTATGCTAGAAAATGTAGCCCATTTCTACCATCTCATGAGCTATACCTTGACCTGTCTTATTAGTGGGATGTTGCTGTTGTGCCCACTGTTAAACCCTCAGTTTAGGGGTGGGCTGACGACGGCGGTATATAGGCTGATTTGGCAAGGGATGGTTGGGTGTATCGTGGGTTATCGGTTATAGAACAGGCTCCTCTAGGTGGGTTTGGAGCACCGCCAAGTCCTTAGAGTTTTAAGCGTTTGTGCTCGTAGTTCTCAGGCGGATGCTTAAGTGGTGAAAGCATTGGGATTTAGGGCCAGGCATAGTGGGGTATCTAATCCCAGTTTGTGTCCTGGCTTTCGTGGAGTTTTGTTGATCATGAAGCTAAGATCATTTCTATGGGAGTATTGGATGCATCTTGTGCTTATAACAGCTTGGTTACATTTCAGTCTTAGTTGAAGTGATAATGAAAAACCACTCTTTACGCCGTATAAAGTTAATTTGGGTTTCTTGTGTGACCGCGGTGGCTGGCACAAGATTTACCAACCCTGGTAAGTTGCTTTAACTAAGTCAAGTTTACACTTATTGCTTAATATTAATTACTGCTGAAAACCCGTGGGGGTGTGGCTAGGCAAGGCGTTTTGGGCTACAATTGGAGTGGTGTGCCTGATGCCTGCTCCTGCTGTCTTTTTAAGGTGCTGAGGGCATTTTCACTGGGATGCGGATACTTGCATGTATATATTTGGCAAGAACTAACTGTAAGGTTAGGACTAAGTCTTTTTTGTCCTTGGGTATGTGTAATAGCCGTCTTAACATCTTCAGTGTTATGCTTTATTGTAAGCTACAAGGACTAAGGCTGTTATAGGCATAGTGATTATTATTTGTGCTTCTTTTAGTTGTAGTAATAGTTGATATTGATTTAGGATTTGTTTAGTGGTTGGAGAAGTAGTTCTAGTGGATAACAAGAATGTGTTGTTGAGAAGTTAGAAGAGTAGAAAGGGGCAGGATTGTAGTGTTGTGGGCGGGTTTGTTAAGGTTTATGTTCTTGTAGTTGAAATTACAACGATGGTTTTTCAGGCCAAAGGTCTTGGATAGAGGCCAAGCAGGAATTGTTATGACGTACTTTATACTATTTTTAAGTGTTAGTTTTATTTTGGGAGGACTAGCAGTTGCTTCCAATCCTTCTCCATACTATGCAGTAGTGGGGTTAGTGTTGGCGTCTATTGTAGAGTGTGGATGGTTAATGAGTTTGGGGGTGTCTTTTGTATCACTAGTGTTATTTCTGGTATATTTAGGTGGGATGTTGGTGGTTTTTGTGTATTCGGTTTCATTGGCAGTAGATCCATTTCCTGAGACCTGAGGGGACTGGCAGGTTGTTGGGTATGGTGCTGGGTTAGTTTTAGTGTTGGGGGGTGGGGTGTTTATTATAGGGCTATCTGAGTTAGAGTGGTTAGGGATAAACACGGTGGATAGTGGGGGTGTTTTATCTATTCGGTTGGATTTTGAGGGAGCGGCTATGTTTTATTCTTGGGGGGGGGGACAATTTTTAATTGCGGGCTCGGTCTGTTGCTGACGTTGTTTGTTGTGCTAGAACTTGTACGAGGGTTGTCTCGTGGGGCAATTCGGGCGGTTTAAGGAGGTGTGATTCAGAGAATAGTTTAATGAAAATGCCAGCTTTGGGAGTTGGTCATAAAGGTTTGATTCCTTTTTTTCTGAAGGGTTGGAAAAAAGTTTGGGACCAACTGTTAAAGGTGTATGTGGGTGGAATATTAGTTAGAGTAGTGGGGGCGATTAATTGGGGAGGTAAGAGGGTGAAAGTAAATGATGGGGTAGATTAAAGTGTAAACAAACAAATGAACAAATGAATGATGAAAGGAAATGATGGGGTAGATTAAAGTGTAAACAAACAAATGAACAAATGAATGATGAAAGGAAATGATGGGGTAGATTAAAGTGTAAACAAACAAATGAACAAACGAATGATGAAAGGAAATGATGGGGTAGATTAAAGTGTAAACAAACAAATGAACAAATGAATGATGAAAGGAAATGATGGGGTAGATTAAAGTGTGTTAAAAAAATTTAACAAATTGATGATGCAAATGTCTGAATTGGAAAATTAGGGGAATGGAAAGTTTGTAAAATTTGAAATTTTTGTTAAAAAAATTAAAAACAAAAATTAATGATGAATAGAGGGAAAGTCCCTAGATCATTGCAAAAAATGACAAAATTTTTGTCATTTTTTGTGAAATTGACGACAAAAAATATGTCTGGCGTGCATTAATTAAATTGCAACTTGATGAGAGACGTAATGGAAAAACCAAGCCAACAGCACGTGACAGTGCATCAGTGCAACCATATGAGACCGAGTAACACTTGAAACCATATCATTAATTTTCACGCGAAAGTGAGAAAACCACTCGCCGACCATAAGGGGTACATGTCAACCATATATGGGAGACCCCTGGCGGAGCACTCTGAAGGGCTTATTGAGATCTACCCCAAAAAAAAAAACCAAAAGTTTAGAAGAGAGAAAATGCCGTGATCATGAGGTCCAGGTTGGCTGAGCATCCCCAACCATTAGTAACGGAGCGCAAGTTTAGGAAAATTAAGCAAGTTATGGCCCTGACCGAGGAACCAGAGGCGACAGAGCAAGTTATGAGAGTGGGTTATTGGTGGAAAGGGAAAGAATACACCTGAAGCTGGACATGATAAACATTACTAGCGCCGGGTTGCTGGTTTCTCGTGAGGAGTATGACTAATAAGTAACCCAGCATTCTTGGTTGGTACATAGAGCAAGGTTAAGTGGTGAGTGGTCCATGGACCATGGATTTTAGGTTCTGTGACGTTCCTCGTATTGAGAAGGATTTTATGCGAAAATTAGCAGCCTTAGGTTTTAGTTCGTTTGGCGGGATTATTCCTAGAACATGACATGTTATGTCCTTGTGTGGGAATGTGCCTAGATCTGTGAATGACAAGTTTTGGATTGTATGGGAGATAGTATGGAAATTTGGATGGTTTTTGCAATAATAGTATGTCAGATTTTCCTACATGCATGTTATGTCTAATGTGGTGGAGGATGCTATGCAAAGTAATACATACCGTAGGGTATGGGGGGAGGGGGGGGCCCCTCCCCTTGATGTACGTGTTGATTGGAAAGTTGGGGGGTGCTTGGATATTTTTTGGAAAACTCTAAGAAAGGGGCGGCCTTCAGTCTTTGGTTTACAAGACCAACGTTTTCTATAAACTATTAGAGTGATTAGAGGTTGAGTATCTTATTTTCTAGGAGACTAGTAATGGGGAATAAGATGAGAATGATTGTGAAGTAGGTAGTTGAGGCGAGTTGTCCGATGATAATAAATGGATGTTCGACTGGTTGGCTACCGATTCATGTAAGGATTAAAAGATTTGTTACTAGGATTCAGAATAGAAGTTGGGAGAGAGGTTGGAAGGTTATAGTTCGTTGCTTTGATATGTGGAGGAATGGGGCTAGAAATAGAATTAAGACGGAGGCGGCTAGGGCTAGGACTCCTCCTAATTTGTTGGGGATTGATCGTAGGATGGCATATGCAAATAGGAAGTACTACTCAGGTTTAATGTGGGGAGGGGTTACTAATGGGTTTGCAGGTGTAAAATTTTCTGGATCTCCTAAGAGGTTGGGTGAGAATATGGCAAGTGTTATTAGAGGAATGAGGAGGAACAAAAGGCATATCTTTTATTGAGAAATAGGGGTGGAATGGGATTTTGTCGCAGTCTGAATAAATACCTAGGGGGTTGTTTGAGCCTGTTTTGTGTAAGAAAGTTAAGTGGATGAGGGTGAGACCTGCAATTAAGAATGGGAGGAGGAAGTGGAGGGCAAAGAACCGGGTAAGTGTAGGGTTGTCAACTGAGAATCCTCCTCAAGCTCATTCTACAAGTGTTTGGCCAATGTAAGGAATTACTGAGGTTAGTAATTACTGTAGCGCCTCAGAATGATATTTGGCCTCATGGGAGGACATATCCTATGAAGGCAGTTGCTATTAGAGTTAAGAGGAGAATAACCCCTGTGTTTCAGGTTTCTTTATATAGGTAGGAACCATAGTAGAATCCTCGTCCAATGTGTAGGTAAATGCATATGAAGAAGAAGGAGGTACCGTTTGCATGGAGGTTTCGGATTAGTCAACCGAATTGAAGATTTCGGCATGTATGGG
>NW_021937767.1:0-5939 GCF_001715985.3 Manacus vitellinus
TCGGTGACCTGGGAGGTCTTTCCCCAGTGATCCCGTGATTCTAAACTCTCCCAAGGCTCGGGAGAGGAGGCTGCAAAGCACGAGACCTACCGAGCTGCCACTGCGGGGAGCACATGGTCTGCATCATCCAGATGGGCAGGGTGGGCTCCAGCATGGCCACCCCCATGTTGGAGAAGCAGAGGGCTCCTGGTGGGGAGAAAAGGCAGAAATGCTCCATTTGAGCCTTTACTTTTGCTGCTGTTTCAAGCAGGGAATCTTCACTCAGGGGGGCTCAGCGTGTGCCAGCCTCCACCTTTACCTGCAGCCACCAGGATGTAGGGGTCCCGCAGCAGGGTGGACATTGGGGTGGCCTTGGTGCTCTGCGGGGTGTCCAAGGGGGTTCCGTGGGCTGGGGGCTGTGTGTGCCCTCACCTGGCCCCTGGCACTGCCCCCTCCCTCACCTGGCAGCGCTCAGGGGTGCCCAGGGCTGTACTCACCTCCGGGCAGATCCTGGAGGGCTGCAGGATGCACAGCTGCAGGGCTGGGGAGAGAACACCCCCTCAATCCTCCTTCTCCCCTCTGGCTTTTCCCTCAGCTCCACCCCTTCCCCCAGCAGAACCCCCGGGGATGCAGGAACTGTGTCTAGGATAGGGTAGGAGGTGGGAGGGAGCACCAGAACTGCCCAGGGTGGAGTGTGTTGGAAGGCTTTTGTCAACCCCTGAGCAGTCAAAAGTGCAAATGCTCTCGCCTGGCTGCCAGCTGGGAGAGGCCACCAGAGCATGACAGGAATTGGATATGGAAAAGAATGGGATTAAACCAGAAAGTCTGGTATGTATGAGGCCTATGTTTTGTTTTTCAGAGGCTCTTACACGGTTCATTACAGATATCTCGCCTCACATCTGGGCAAAGATGGTAACTGGGACTGTAATTTAATTAGCTCAGTACTTCCCACAGAAAAGGCACATTCCTGCTGCCTGTGACTTTGCTGTGGCACTGGGAAGGCTCTTTATCTCTGACACAGTGATGGGAGGAAGCACAGGACACCGTTTATGCTGGCAAAGCCTGATTCCTTCGTGGCATGAAGAGGCTGCAGACAGGAAGGCCTTGCCAAAGAACTCACAGCTCAAAGAGCTTTGCTGAACGTGCCTTTCAAGCCATGAAAGCAATTGGGGGGTTCATTAAGTAATGAGGGATTAATTCTTACATATTGCTGTGTCAGTCATCTGGAGATAGAAACCATGGGATTCAGCACTAACAGAACAACCAGTGCTGATGGTGTCACCCGTCCTGTGTTCACGTTCTCCCTTCTCTCAGATCCTCCCCAGAACACCCACACTGAAACCTTTTCACATGGTGGTTTTCGGTGGGTTTTTTTTGGCAGGTATAAACCACGTGGCCTCTCACCTCCATCCAAGAGGGCGAGGAATGCCAGCACCAGGAAGGGAGAGGATTTCCCGGCGAATTCGTACATGACGCTCCCGAAGGGCGCCCCGACTGCAAGGGAGAGGCTGTGTCACAGCAGGGCAGTGCCACCACCCCCAGCTGCCCCCTCCGGGTCCCTGGGGGGTGTTTTGGGGGGGAAAATGTGGTTGGAAGGTGTGGGGTCCCACGGAGGGAGGGCAGGGAGCAGGACATCCAGCCGAGCCCATGGGACGGGGAAGGGGCACATCCAGGGTGGAGGTGCTGTCCTAAATCCCACTGGGATCGAGGTGTCCTTACTCAGCACGCCCAAGGCCAGGCCTCCCAGGGCGATGCCCATGGCACTGCCCCTCTCAGAGTCGTCTGTGTACACGCTGGCCAGCATTCCCAGCCCTGGGAGCGGGGAGAGAGCACAGGACACGTGGTTCCATGGCGGTGGGCTCCTCTCTTTTGGGGTGCCCTGTTTGCACCAGCCAGGCAAGCCAAGTGAGGAGGAGCAGGAGGAGGAGGATGACAGTTGAACCCAGACAGGGGGAGCTGACACGGGGACAAAGCTGAAACATTTACCTGCCACTGATGAGAAGGAGGAGCCCACGCCTTGGAGGGCCCGGGCGATGAACAGCAGGGTGTAGGTGCCTGAGAAAGCAAACACTGCAGAGAGAGGGGAGAGCTGCATCAGGCTGGGCCTGAAAACCCTGCAGAGGGTGAGACTGGCCTCAGCTGGCACCCCTTTGGGCGCTGGAGGGGGCAAAGGGACAGAGGGCTCCTCGTCCTTTCTCGTCACTCCTTTCTGGGTTGCTCTGCTCTCCCTCCTTTCTCCTCCTCGGGGACAGCAGGGAGGGCACAGCCTAGAGGATTTCCTGGTGCCAGGGAAGGGCAGAGGGAAGGGCAATACTCACTGACTGTGGAGAGGAACATGATGGAGAACCCCACGAACATGGGGATGTGGTATCCTATCCTGGAAAGGGAACAAAAGAGGCACCAGCTCAGCGGGAGCTTTGACATGTGGCCTCACTGCCCAGCCTTAACACACAGCTCTCTGTGGGCTGGGAAGTGCCTCCTGAACGGGTGGGTGAGCCCCCAAGGGCTGGTCAGTGCCCCAGTGCCCCCCTGCAGAGCCCACCCAAAGCCATGGCTCTGCTCTCCCACCCCAGCTCAGCTCGCGGTGTCTGCAGGAGACACAGGCCAAGGGGATCTGAAACCAGCATTGTACCATGGCGGGCTGGGAGGCTGTGTTTGTTTGTTTGGTGCTTACTGGCACCAAACAGCACCTGCCAGCACCTGAGGAGAGCATTAGTGAGGTTTAGACCGGAATATAAACTCACAAACCACGGGCAGGCTTTCAGAACAGGCACAATTCCTGCTATTTTCAGGGATACATTCTCCCCAGTTCCTCTAATCCCACAGCTGCAGCAGCTCAGCCCCGTGGTGGCTCCTGCCTGTCCCCAAGGGGCCACAAACCCGGCTCTGTGACCTACCTGTTGGTCAGGAGGCCCACGCAGGGGTTGACCAGCAGCTGGACCAGAGCCTTGGAGGCAAAGAGCAGCCCCACACGGACGTTCTCCCTGGTGAGGAAGTCGTCCCCCTCGGGGCAGCCCCTCGGGGGTGCAGGGGGGCTGCTGGGGGGCCGTGCTGGGAGGCTGCTCTCCGTCCCACTGGGCACCTCTGGGGGGCTGTCAGAGCCCCAGACAGGCACCGTGGTGTTGGCAAAGTAGGAGAACAAGGAGGAGAAAGGAGGAGCCTTCAGGGCTGGAGGAGCTGGCTCGGGCTGGGCTGTGGCCATGGAGCTGTTGGCACCTTGGTACTCGGTGGTGTAGAGGAAGGTGGGCACGATGGGCACTGGGGGAGAAGCCAGGGAAGGGATTAGTTGGGGATTTTCCTCCCTTTCCTGGCTCGGCACAGAGCCAAGCTGAGCTGCCAGCACCCAGCCCTGAGCAGGGACCCTGCTGGCATCAACCCAGAAAGACCCACAAGAGAAGCTGAGACCCCGAAGACAGCCCCCAGGGGACCCATCCCTGCTTAACCCCAAAGACAACCCCTGAAGGACCCATCCCCCCGCTGTAGCCCCATGCACCCCCCAAGAGTGCCCTGAGCAGCCCCTAAAGAACCCAACCCCACGCTGTGCCCCCGAGGCAGCCCCCAAAGGACCCCTCCCTTTGCTGTACCCTCAGAGAACCCCACACTGCCCCCCTGAGCAGCCCCAAGGTCCAGCCCGTCACCTCCAGGCCAGCCCCCAGAGCCCCCTTACCCACGACGGTCAGCAGCATGTTGTCGCAGCAAGCAGTGCCCACGAACACCACCCACCAGCACGCAAGCCTCGGGGGACCCCCTGCTCTGGGCCAGCCAGCGCTGGGGGGGGTGCTGGGGGGCTGAGGGCACAGCCAGGGGCATGGCCGGGGCTCCGGGGGGCTCCTGGGCTCAGGGGTGAGGGGCTCTGAGCACCTTTAAAGAGAACACTCCGGGTCACTCCTCCCACAGCTCACGGCTGCTCCCTCGGGAAAGCAGCTCCCGGGGGCACCGAGTGTGGCCCCAGGAGCTGGGGGCCATTCCCAGAACCTGTGTGCTTTGCTTTCCCCAGGAGCTGGGACCACCAGCTTCGCTATCAAAGCCCGTGTTTTCATCAGGCTTGCTTTTAAATTCGCAGCTGGAGTGGTGCTCCAACCATTTCCTCTCTCCTGAGACGTCTTGTACCTGCTTCAAGGCATCCTTTCGGTCTCCTCCCAAAGACTCCAGGCACAGATCGAGCCTCCAGCTTATCTGAGGTAATCTCGACATCTTTTATTCCGTGTTTGTTCTTTGGAGATTAAATTCGGCCTCAAAGGAAATTCATTTTACCTTCCGTGTCTTTTTATCTGACCTAATTGAAATGTCAGGGCAAGATCCAGTGCTTCAAAGCCTGATGTAAGTGAGGGAGATCAGGGCTGAGGGAACACTGCTCACACCAAAAATGCCCATCAGAAACTTGCATTAAGCCAACCAATTAACCATTAACGCTCTCACAGCTCTTGGGAACAAGGGACTGAGTGGCAAAATTAATGGAGCTGAGCCCGAACTATCCCTCTTCCCAAAAAAACCCTGTGGTTTCCTGGAATCCCAGGCAGTGACAGTTGTCATTTTTGAATTATAAAAAAGCAAACACTCCAAATGCTTTATCTTCAAACGTGAGTGTCACTGAGCTGGGAAACAGGGCTGGTTCTCCCAGTGCCTCCAGGTAAACACCAAATAACAGAATTAACGCCAGAGAAGAACACAGAGGTACAAAAATGAGACAGAGAGGAAGAGTAAGGGAGCAGAGGCAATAAAGACACGTAGATTAACACCTCCAGCACAAACCCTGGCCCCTCTCCCTGCAAACCTGGGGTGAGGAGCAGAGGAAGATGGTCCCTTACCCTGCCACCCATCGGAGCCGGAGCCGCTGCCTTGGTGGATGAATCCTCCCTGGATTTATGGTTCCCTGTTCTCTGGAGAGGATGTGAGTGTCCCTGGTCCACGGAGATCTAACTGGAACCTCAAACAAGTGCCCCTGAGCCCTGCAGCTGGCTCTGCTCTGCGTCAGCAGGGCAGGGCGCTGGGCTGGGAGCCAGGAGTGTTTGTCCTCAGCTCTCCAGCTCTCATCCAACCCTGGGCTGGCCCCAGGCACCCAAACCCCTGCCTGGAGCTTTCTCAGAGCTCTGGGGGATGTTCAGCTCTTTGTGGTCCCCCCTCTCCTCCTCCCACGGGATTCTGCCAGTGGGGCACCTCCCCACGGCCTCTCCCTGTCTGTTCTACCTGCAGGGACAGGGAGATAGTTCTTGGATTAACCAGGCAAAGCTGGCTGGAAATTCATCTCCAGGCACAGGGGAGCTGCTGCAAAGGCCACTCACAGCGGGATCTCTTTTATTCCATCATTTCTGTTTCCTTAAACTTTTGACACTTTGCCCCATGATTTCTTTTTTAAACCCCAAAAGCGATGCCATCATTCGTTCAGGACACAGAGATTTACGGCAGGGAGGGGAAATAAATCCCAAACATATTCCCCTTTCCTCCCTTGGCACATAAATCTGCCACTGAGGCCGTTTGTCTGCTCCTGCCTGGCCCAAAACCATTGCCAAGGAGGTGAGATGAGAACATCCTGCCCAGAAATTCCCTGGGTGAGCATTAGAGCAGGAGCTGAAGCCTTTAAATATATTTCATGAGCGGAGAATTGAATGCCTGGGCCTGGAAATGACTTTCCCAGCGTGTGGAGAGGAGGCAGAGGATGAGCAGTGCAGCACCACCATCTGCTGAGGGAGCCCAGAACTGCCGGGCTGGGCCCGGGGCTGCCTGGGAGAGGAGCCAGAGGCTCCTCAGGTGAGGAGGGCATGTGGAGACCCCCTTCTCCTTCTCCTTCTCCTTCTCCTTCTCCTTCTCCTTCTCCTTCTCCTTCTCCTTCTCCTTCTCCTTCTCCTTCTCCTTCTCCTTCTCCTTCTCCTTCTCCTTCTCCTTCTCCTTCTCCTTCTCCTTCTCCTTCTCCTTCTCCTTCTCCTTCTCCTTCTCCTTCTCCTTCTCCTTCTCCTTCTCCT
>NW_021937768.1:0-16766 GCF_001715985.3 Manacus vitellinus
CAATGTCCCTGTGATGTCACCGATGTCTCAGTGATGTCATTGATGTCCCTGTGATGTCACCGCTGTCATTTCCCCTGCTGGTTTACCTTTAAACCAGCACACCAGGGCTGTGCCCAACGGGGGTCCCTGTGGATCATCCAACGCGGGTCCTCCCATGGTTGATGGAGTTGGAGCAGCGGCCGAAGCTCTTCCCGCAGTCGGGGCACTCGGGGCTTCTCTTACCGGTGGGTCCGTTGGTGGGAGGTCAAGGCAGAGCTGTCCCTGAAGCTCTTCCCACACTCCACACACTTGTGAGGCCTCTCCCTGATGTGGATGCCACGGTGGGTGTAGAGGGTGGAGCTGTCCCACATTCCCTACACGTGTAGGGCTGTTCCCCAGTGGGGATGTGCTGGTGGCTGAGCAGCTTGGTGCTTGTGCTGAAGCTCTTCCCACATTCCAAGCACTTGTAGGGCCATTCCCTGGTGTGGATGCAACGGTGTTTGCAAAGGCTGGAGCTGTCCCTGAAGCCCTTCCCACACTCCCCACACGTGTAGGGCCGTTCCCACTGTGGATCATCTGGTGTCGGAGCAGGGCAGAGATCTGATTGAAGTTCATCCCACATTCCCCACACATGTAGGGCCTTTCTCCACTGTGGATCATCTGGTGTTGGAGTAGGTTGGAACTCCGTTTGAAGCTCTTCCCACAATCCCCACACGTGTAGGGCCGTTCCCCACTGTGGATGCGACGGTGGTTGCGGAGGGTGGAGCGGTCACTGAAGCTCTTCCCACACTCCTCACACGTGTAAGGCCGTTCCCCAGTGTGGATGTGCTGGTGCCTCAAGAGGTTGCATCTCTTGCTGAAGTTCTTCCCACATTCCAAGCACCTGAAGTGCTTTTCCCTGCTGGGAGGCTGCTCAGGAACCACCAGCTCGCAGCTCCACCTCAAGCTCCGGCCGCCTTCCCGGCACACGCTGGCTCTTTCCTCCTCACAGCCCCCTGGGCTGGCTTTGGAGCCCCTCCTGCGGGGGCATCTCCGGCCCTTTTCCTCCCCGCTGCCTTCCTGCGCCGGGGAGCCCTTCAAAACGGCCTCTCCCACCAGGCTCTGCCGGGGGGATTTGTCCTCCGCGCTCTCCGGCCTCACCTCGGGGCCTGGGGCAGGAACCAACAAGGACACGCAGGGGATTTGCCTCCGGCCCACAGGGAAGCCCAAGGACATCCCCCCAACTCCGACCCCGGCAGGACGGCCACAAAAGACAAAAGACCCACCCAAAGGGGCACTGACTTCCTCCTCACCTGCCTGGGGGGCCCAAGGCATCTTCCTCTTCCTCGCAGCCTCCTCCTCCATCCGCCCAAGCTTTGGGAAGCAGAAATCCTGATGGGGGGGAAAACAAGGGGTGAGCGCGTTGCCTTGGGGGTTCCTCCTGCCCAAGTCCAGCTCTAGGACTCACCGGGCATCCTGTGTCCATAAAAACCCCCAAAACAACAACATTCAGCCCAAAATCCCCTCCCAGGAGTTCCCCCTCTCTGCTCTCTGGGGTTAGGGGGGTCCCCCCTGTCTGGCCTGATGGCACTTCTGCCTGCATTGGGGGTCCCCCTTCTCTGGGCTGCCGGGGGTCCCGCGGCTCCAGGGGGTTCCCACTCTCCGGGGTCCCCTTTAGTGTTGCCAGGGGGGTCCCAGGGCTCACTTCTCCCCACTCTGCCTCCCGGGGCCGGCCGGCCCTCCTCTCTCGGCTCCCACCCTCGCAAACCTCTTGGCGCTCTCGGCTCCCACCCCGCCTCAAGGCCCCCCCTCCTCTCCACACTCCAAGGCCTTCCCCCTCTCCGGGACCCCCGCTTAAGGGGCCCGGCGCTCCCTCTCTGCTCCCCCCCCTCCAGCATTCCGGGGGTCCCCCAGCTCCGGGATCGCCCCTCTCCGCTCTCCCCACTCCGCGGCTACCGGGGTTCCCCCCCGGCTCTCACGGGGGCCCCCAAACCGCTCTCGCCCCCCCCGCCATTGCCCAGCGACCGCCAGGACCTTTTGGCTGCTCTTCTTTGTGCTCCCGCTCGGCTCCTCCCTCGGCTGGGCCGCCGCTTTTGGCGGGTTTCCTCCTCCGGGATCCGCCCCCTGCAGCCCTTCCCCCCCTGGACCAGCCCCCTTGGGCCTCCCTTGGGCCCCCCTTGGGCCCCCCTTGGGCCCCCCTTGCCCAATAAGTCTGATTATACAGACAAGCAATTGGTTTTAACCCACAAAACCCAAATGTATAACCCAGCACCCTGGGGCATGAACAAAGTGGTTTTCCTTGGCCCCCCCCCGAGTCCAAAGTAAAGGGAGAGGGGAAAAAAACCTGCTGGTGGGAGAGCTGTTGCAGTCTGGTCAGAAGTGGTGATTGCAGTCCAGTTGAGGGTGGTGGTCTCAGTCTGGTTGAGAGTGGTGAGCTGCAGCCTTCCTCTCGATCCCACGAGTGGTGGAAAGGTTCTGAAACTCCAGGTTTATATATTCTCCAGTTCAGGCAGGAATGGTCAGTCGTTCCCTGAGAGCGGGGAATTCCATAAAAGGATGCTTAGTTCTTCCCTCAGAGTGGGGAATTCCATAAAAGGATATGAGGATTCTCAGAGCAGGGAATTCCATAAAAGGGTATGAGGACAGGGACACCCCCCCACCTCGCAGGCCCCCTCCCCCGACAACAGTTCCTGGGAAAATGGCATGGAAGGCCATAGAATACACACTTTTGGGCTACACCCATCCAGTGAGGAATCGGTCCCAGCTGTTCTAACTAGGACACTGTGTCCGTCATCGCTGCCATCATCATCATCATCGGCCTCGTGGCAGTCGGTGTCTGGAAGCTCCGATCCGGTAACTCCCGGGATGGGGGTCGGCAAGGGGCACGGATCCGCCCGGCAGCATTCCGGGGATCCTGTGCCACGGGTGCTGATCCCACTTTCTTTCCATAGGGAAGAGGGAGGGGAATGGATACGACCCCGCGCCCACCAGTGAGTCCCAGCGGCGTGTGTGGATCCAGATCCTCTGTGCAGGGATCCCAGGATGGATGCCGGGATTCCAGAGGGGAATGGGGGCCTAATGGCTGGAGCGGGATTGGAAGGGGATTGCAGCTCAGGGCAGGATTCCAGAGTGGGATCAGGTGGATCTGTGGACTGGGATCAGGGCTGGATTCTGGAGTGGGATTGGGGTGGGATGGATGGAGTGGGATTGGGGTGGGATGGACAGAGCAGGATCAGGAGGGATTCCGGAGCAGTTCCTACTCTCCCTGGGCTCCACAGCCGGCTCCATCCCCTGGGATGGGAACAGGGACATGGTGACTCCTTTCCCCACTCTCATCCCAGCAGGAATCACAGCCTGAGTGATCCTGGAGCTGGATCCGCCCCTTCCCTCTCCCTGTGGAAAGGCAGGAGCTGCTGGCAGAGCTCATCCCGCTGCTCCCATCCACCCCGGCCCCCTGCGGCTCTTCAGGATGGATCAACTTCCTGCTTTTTCCTGTGTGAAACCCAGGACCTGAGGCTTTAATTTGGGTGTGAAAATCTCCTGCTTTGGGCAATAAATCCTGGCTCCCTCCTCCAGCATCCGGCAGTTCCTCTGTGGGAACCAGGAATAGGAATGGGGACAGGGGGGTTGGGATAGGGACATTGGGGATGGAGATGGGGACACTGGGAGCAGGTTGGGGACAGCAGGAATGGGCATGGAAACTCCAGGAATGGGAATGGGGACATTGGGAGCAGGTTGGAGTCACAAGGAATGGGAATTGGGACACTGGGAATGGGAATGGGGACATGGGAGACCAGGATAGGGATAGTGGGGACAGGAATGGGGACAAGGTGAGCAGGTTGGCTCAGCAGGAAGTGGGAATGGGGACAGGGATGGGAACCCCAGGAATGGGAATGGGGACAGGGATGGGAACCCCAGGAATTGGAATGGGGAGAGGGATGGGAACCCCAGGAATGGGAATGGGGACAGGGATGGGAACCCCAGGAATGGGAATGGGGACAGGGATGGGAACGTGTCTCTCCAGGAGTTGGTTCAATACAAAGGTCGGTCCCTGGCTCGAGGCCACAGGAAACCCCTTCTTTGGGAATGTCTGGGAACCAGGTGTCAGAGGTTTGAAAAGAGGTGTTGGAATTGTTTCCCAGTGTCCCCCCATTCCCATCTGTGTCTCCCGGGATGGGGTGGGTTGGAGCGGAGCCGCAGGCGCTGGGCAGGGGCAGTGGGGGGAGGGCGGCTCTCGGGGACACCGCGGTGGCCGCGGGGAGGGCGGGGGGTCCTTTGTTCGGGGGCTTTTGGGGTTTGTCCGAGACCGGACAGAGCGGGAGCTGATTTTGGCCACCTTGTTCTCTTTTCCTGACAGGAAGTTTTTTCCCCACAGGACACCTCGTGGAGAACGACCGAGAGAGAGAGAGAGAGAGCCCGACCCATCTGGGAGCGAGGTGTTCTGCTTTGGGGACTGCCCTGGGAAAAGGGACTCCTTCACTGCTGGCTGCGAGCACACGGGGCTGAGAGAGCTTTGAACTGCCGGGACAGTTTCTCCCCCCCACCTGGGGATTTGGGAATTTGTTTTGTTTCTTCTGAAAGTTTTTGGTTGCACCATTTGTTGTTTATTCAGATTTTGTTAATAAAAAGGTGCTTCTTTTCCTTTTCCGCACTTCCACCTGAAGTCTCTTAATTTCTAAGTTGTAATCTTGTTAAACTAAGACCCAGTGCCCTCAGGGGGAGGAGGAGGAAAGGAGACCAAGAGGTGCTGTGGCCACTCAAACTGCAGAGGAACAACCTGTGCCAGTAGCAGCTGCCCCTCTACAGAAGAAATCCAAGACCAAATCAGCTCAGTTAGTGAGGGATGAAGGGGAAGCAGAGCCCTCAGAACAGGAGCAAGAGGCAGGGCCAGAGATAATCACCAGATCCCCATCCCCGGCTGAGCTGTGAGAGATGTGAAAAGATTTCAGCCTCCAGCTGGGAGAGCCCCTGCTGACCTGGCTGCTCCAGTGCTGGGATATCATGGCCCAGCATATGGAACTAGGTGGGAGTGCAGCCAAGCAACTGGGATCCCTGTCCTGGGATGTTGGGATTGACCAGGGGATTGGGAAGAGGACAGACAGGGGATGAGAGCCGGGTACAGGCTTGGGAATTGCCAGGAGGGCTTTTGAAAGGAGCGTAGGGGAAAGGGATGTCTAAGAACAAGTCCCTCAGGAGAGGGAAGCAGAGAGGCTGAGTTTTGACCCCAGCACAAGGGTCTGCAGGGCAGAGCAGAGAATATGCCCACAGAAGATTCTTGTGCGTCTGTCTTTGCAGTTCTGACAGGCACTTCTTGTCACAGCCTGTCCTCTCCATTCCAGAATAGGCCCTGGCAACCAAAGAACCAACACCCCACACCATAGTGCAGACCAACCCATGTGCTTTGGGCCCTTTTGTTGTCCTGTCCATTCTGGCCTATCCTCTCCATTCTAGAATAGCCTCTGGAAACCAAAGAACCAAGCCCCCACCACGTGACAGTTCAACCCCATCCGTGTGCCAAGGGCTCCTTTGTGGTGTCACAGCCTGTCCTCTCCATTCTGGAATGGGCCCTGGAAACCAAAGAACCAACGCCCTACAACCCCAAAGTGAAGCCCCACCTTTGTGCCATGGGCCCTCTTGTGATGTCACAGCCTATCCCCTCCATTCCAGAATGGCTGCTGGAAACCAAAAAAACAATGTCTCACAGCCCCTAGTGCAGCCCAACCCCTGTGCCATGGGCCCCTCTGTGATGGCACAGCCTGTCCTCTCCATTCTGGAATAGCCCCTGGAAACCAAAGAACCAACACCTCACACCCCCACAGTGCAGCCCCACCTGTCTGCCACGGGACTCTTTGGGATGTCACGGCCTTTCCCCCAGGAAACAAAGCCTGGAACCTTCGGGTTTCACATGCAGTTGGGGGGCCACCCTGGGCACTCCATGGGCAGCAAGAGCTTTCTGTCCTGGCCCTTTTTGTCTGGCAGGAATCTTCAGCTGCGTTCAGTTTGGGCAGTCAGACTGGCAATTTCAGCGCAGGGCTCCTGCAAGTGAACGACAGCCCTTCCCTCCAGGAAAGAAACCCCTTACCCTCGGTCTCTTCTCCTGTTCCTTAAAACACAACCTGCAGGGGAGCTTTCTGGGATCTCTTCTCTTGGGAATTGGGAAGACAAACCCGCTCCCATGTTTAACACCTCAGGCAAAACCACCCTTTTACACCTTTCCCAACCCTCCCCAACCTTTCCCAAAGCCCAGATTTTACAGGTGTCCTGTAATTATGGCCCAATCTTACTGATATGGTTTGAACCTGGCTCCCTGCCAAGTCTCCAAACCTTACCACCAGAGTTCCCCCCCCAAACCTCAGGGAGAAGAGGGAGAAAAAAAAAACCTAAGAAAACCCGAAACGAGAGAGAGACAACCAAAGTGAGATATATATTTACACTTATATACAATTAAAATAAGGGAAAGGGAAGGGGGAAGGGAAAAGGAACACACCCAAAATATTATATATATATAAATATCGCAATTAGGAGCCCAATATCTATCCACTAAAAGAGTTAGCAAAGAAATAGCTCACTACTCTCCTGGGACAACCGAGGGTCGCTCCGGAACGATCGCCGGCAACCTCTGTCTCCCAAGGTCGGCAAGGCCTAACCAGGCCTCGCTCCCCAGCACGGCAGATCAACAGCAGGGAACCTGCACCTCCAAGCCGCCGGAAGGAAAGAGAGCGAAGGCCTCTCCTCCTTTCTTCTTATAATCTGGTTTACGTAAAAATCGTAGGGAATACTGGGTAAATCTGGACCCTTCCTTGGTTACAAACTAGTCACCAAGGAAGGCCTAGCCCAAACCACCCCATTCTCCACCCCTTATTCCATACTATTTTTACGTAACACCTATATCTCACGTTCGCCTACATCCCGCGCGTATAGATACACATATACATATATAGATATATATAGTCCTTGTTGGTCTCTCAGCGCAGTTGTCTCGTCGTTGGAAAATCAATACCGATGTCAGTTCAGTTCAGTCCAGATCTTTGGTCTCCTCAGTCACAATTACAGTTCTGATTTATGGCTGTTTCATCACTGGACTGTCTCATCACTGGATACCAGCACCAGCTTAGTTCAGGTCTCTCTCTCTCTCATCTGGTGACTGGCTTCCTGTGAAAACACAACTCAGGACATACAATCAGTTTTTCCCCAAGGCTAAATTTCCTTGAGGCACACACTGGATGACTCCATCCTTCCTCATTATCCACCACGTATATCCTGGCCCTTGAGCAAAGACAATCCCACGAATGGGTTTGTCTTGGCCTGAGGCAGGGGTAACCCAAACAGCTTTCCCTTGCATTCCCCTCAAATGGATTGCTGGAACTTTATCTCCATCAACAATGTGAAGGGATTCTGCTTGTGCGGGGCCAGCTCGATTGACAGAACCCCTGGTGTTAACTAGCCAGGCAGCCTTGGCTAAGTTCTTGTCCCAGTTTTTATAAGTCCCCTCACCTAGTGACTTTAGAGTTGTCTTCAACAGTCCGTTATATCTCTCAACCTTCCCAGCAGCTGGTGCATGATAAGGAATGTGGTACACCCATTTGATACCATGTTCCCTCGCCCAAGTGGTGACTAATTCATTTTTGAAATGAGTCCCGTTGTCCGACTCAATACGTTCTGGGGTCCCGTGTCTCCACAGGACTTGCTTTTCAAGGCCCAGAATGGTATTCCGGGCCGTTGCGTGGGGCACTGAAAAAGTCTCTAACCATCCTGTTGCTGCTTCCACCATGGTAAGTACATAGCACTTACCTTGGCGGGTCTGTGGCAGTTTGATATAATCAACCTGCCATGCCTCTCCATACTTATACTTATCCCACCGTCCACCATACCACAGGGGCTTCAGTCTTTTCACCTGCTTAATAGCGGCACAAGTCTCACAGTCATGGATAACTTCAGAAATGATATCCATGGTTAAATCCACCCCTCGGTCTCGTGCCCATCTATGGGTGGCATCTCGGCCCTGATGACAGGAAGCATCATGGGCCCATCGAGCCAGAAACAACTCTCCTTTCTGCTGCCAGTCTTGGTCTACTTGTGACACTCCTATCTGTGCAGCTCGGTCCGCTTCTCTGTTGTTATTGTGTTCTTCATTAGCTCGCTTCTTGGACACCTGGGCATCTACATGGTGGACTCTCACATTCAGACTCTTCGCTCTGGCAGCGATGTCCTGCCACAAGTCAGCAGCCCAGATGGGTTTTCCTCCACGCCTCCAGTTCATCTTCTTCCATCGGTCTAACCATCCCCATAGGGCATTGGCTATCATCCACGAGTCTGGGTAGAGGTAGAGCCTTGGCCATCATTCTCGTTCAGCAATGTCCAGGGCCAATTGGACGGCTTTGAGTTCTGCAAATTGACTGGACTGGCCTTGACCCTCAGCAGCTTCTGCCACTCGTCGGGTGGGATTCCAAACGGCTGCTTTCCACTTCCGGTGGCAAAAGGCCTTAAAATCAAGTACCCAAAATTCATGGCCTGTCCTTTTTCCCAGAAAAGAAGGCGTGGTGAACTCTCCAGACCAGGGAATTGGAAGATCTCCCCAAAACTCCTTTGGTACACGCTGCAGGGCCAACGATTCCTCTGCTCTGCCCTGTCGGCGCTGCTTTGTCTCATCTGGGTCCCCAGAAACCGTCAGCGAAAGCCGGGGAATAAAATCTCTGAGCAGTTGGTTGGGTTCCAGAGGTGACCCTACTTCATTCAGCACTCAAGGGACACAGGAATTGCTCTCTAACACCTGTACATCAGTTCTTAAAACTTTTAACTATTTTCACATTTTAGCAGACAAAGGAATTCCTGTCCATTGGCTTACCAGTTCTCTGCAGGAATTCTTATTCTCACTTCTATTGGCTCTGGATTCCTCACTTTGCATGATGCTTAGTCCACAGTTTTTGTCCTTTTCTTGTATTTTCCCTGGATAAAGAGAGCCTCACTAACTGTCTGTGTTAGTTTTGTCTTTGTGTCTGGTTTCTCTAAGGGTCTTTGTAGTTTAGAAATTCTGCCTTCTTGGTGTCCAGGTCTCAAAAATAGATTTCTCTGCCAGGTCTCTGACCACTGAAATATGGCAGGCCTTAAACTTTTCCTTTGTTTTTCTAACAAATGGCCATGGCCCAGACCTTGTCCATCATCCATTGTCTCTTGCCCCCATTCAATCTCCTGCCAGCAGTTTCTCCCCACTGCTGGGTGGGCTCCTTTGTCAAGCACTAGAACTTGTTGGGTAACAGGCCCAGTCCTGTTGCCTATTTTTCGTGGGGATCTTCAGGAGGACATTGAGTCTTCCAGGAGCAAATTGGCAGAGGACCCCAAGCTGGCTTGCAGTGTGGATGTGCTGGAGGGTAGGAAGGCTGTGCAGAGGGACCTGGACAGGCTGGACCTCTGGGCCGAGCCCGTGGGCATGAGGTTCAAGAGTGCCTTTGGTGCCTTTGGGGCCTCTGGCCACAAGAACCCCCTGCAGCTCCAGGCCGGGGGCAGAGGAGCTGCAAAGGGTCCCCGTGGGAGAGGCCCTGGGGGTGCTGGTGGACAGAGGCTGAACCTGAGCCAGCGGGTGCCCGGGTGGGCAAGAAGGCCAAGGGCAGGCTGGCCTGGATCAGAAAGAGTGTGGCAGCAGGAGCAGGGCAGGGATTCTTCTGCTGGACTGGGCACTGGTGAGGCCACCCCTGGAGTGCTGTGTCCAGCTCTGGGACCCTCAATTCAGGGAGAACCTTGAGGGGCTGCAGTGGGTGGAGAGCAGGGCAATGGAGCTGGGCAAGGGTCTGCAGTGCATGGCCTGTGAGGAGCAGCTGAGGGAGCTGGGCTTCTCCAACCTGGAGAAGAGGAGGCTCGGGGCTGACCTTCTCCCTGTCCCCAACTTCCTGACAGGAGGCTGGAGCCAGGTGGGGGTCAGCCCCTTCTCCGAGGCAACAGGTGACAGGACAAGAGGACACGAGGACCTGCCTGTCAGGGGCTGTTTGTCAGGGACAGGAGCAGGAGTTTTTGGAGAGAAACAGGGATTAGGTATTGAAATGGGCTGCCCAGGGAGGTGGTGGAGTCAGCGTCCCTGGAGGTGTTTAAGCAAAGACTGGCCATGGCACTGAGTGCCGTGCTCTGCTTGACGTGCTGGGGATGGGGCGTAGGCTGGACGCCGGTTGATGTCACAAGTCTCTGCCAAGCTCAGGGACTCTGGGCTTCTGTGCCACCCCAGCCTTTGGGGACAGCGTGCTGGTGGCTCAGAGGCTCCGTCCTTGCCTTGCCTTGCCCATCTCCTGGCTGCCAGGCAAGGGCCTTGTGACATCACAGCCTCTGTGGAACAGCGCGGGGGCTGAAAAGTGTCAGTGCTGCGTCCCCGTGCCCAGAGCCTGGGCAGAAGTCGGCTGGCAGGGACGGGCAGAGACTGTGCAGAGGTGTCAGCTCGTCCCGCAGCAGCACCATGCCCAGCCAGGGCATCTCCTGGCTCCTCAGGCTCTCGGTGCTCCTGCTCTTGCCTGGCCCACTGGAGCCTTGCAGCCGTGCCACAGGTGCCATTGCTGAGAACCGGGGTTTGCCTTGGATGGCCCCTTGCCAGAAAAGGCAGGAGAGGCTGGAGAGAGGGGAAGGAGGGGGGTCAGGCCGCTGGGATGGTGCCGGTGGGCCGTGAGCCCGAAGCCAGCAAGGCCTTGGGCCCACCCGGTGTCAGGGGAGGACTGAGAGCCCCCAGGGAGGAGGAAAGCTGGGCAGGCCCCAAGGCTCCTGGGCCTCTTCCTTGCCAGCCCTTTGGCCAAGGCCCCCAGGCAGAGGTGGGGCTCAGCCCCTGCCCAGCAATGGGGCACAGGCTGAGCCCCAGGGACACCAGACCCAGGCGGCCTGAGCTCTTCTTCCTGCAGCGTCTGCCTGGGGCAGCCCAGCCAGGCCTGAGTCTCTGCAGGAGAGGCCAAGCCCAGCCAGAGAGGGCTCAGCCCTCTGAGGCTGCACTCACTGCAAAGGGAACAAAACATTGGCCCAGAGGACATCCTGCCCCCAAATGGAGAACTGGAAAGGTCAAGAATAAAAAAGTCACCCCCTTCCATTAATCAAGAAATGTTTAGAGCTCTTTCCCAAAAGCATCCAGGAGTCGGGTCACCCAATTTTCTCTCTGACAAGGGTTTTTCCATGGTTCCCCTCAATTCCCAGGTTCAAGGGGGTCCCAGCACACTTTGGGATGCGCTGGATGCCGTGTTGGGGTGCAGATGTTCCCCCAGAACTCCCCCAGAACAGGGTGACACAAGGGGGGGGCACAGAGGGGTCCCCATTCCTGATCCATCCTGGAGCAACCACACTGGGGGCAACTGGGATCACAGGGGGAGCAGCTGGGCCCCTGCTGGGCTCATACTGGGATCATCCTGGGAGTGACTGCAATAATACTGGGAGTATGTGAGAGGGACTGCAACCATACTGGGGATGACTGGGAACAAACTGGATTTGTACTGGAAGTGTTTGCAAGTTACTGGGATTGTACTGAGGGTGACAGGACTCATAGTGGGATCATACTGGGAGCAACTGGGACCATGCAGGGGGCAAATGGCATCGTCCAGGCAGTGACTGAAAGTGCCTGGGGCCAGACTGGACTCAGACTGGGAGTCCCTGAGAGGGAAAGGAACCATCCTGGGGGGGGCTGGGAGCAACTGGGACCACCTTGGGGGCAACTGGGATCCAATTAGGAGTGACTGGGAGTGACTGGGATGATAGTGGGAGTGACCAGGACCATACTGGAACCATCCTGGGAGTGACTGTCAGTGCCCAGGATCATACTGGGAGCAACTGGGATCATGCTGGCAGCACAAAGGACAGAGGGAGGGGAGGGGAAAAGGGAGGGGAGGGAAAGAGAGGGGAGAGGGAATTTTAGAAAGGATAAAGAGGAAAGAAAGACAAAAGAAAAGAAGAAAAATAAGAGAAAAAGCCGAGTTTAAACATTCAGTAAATGTGTGAGTCCCTGAGAGCTCCCAGGTCAAAGGCAGGGGAAGTGTTTGCAGGGGACAGGAGCCTGTTCAGGGCTCAGGAGCTGCTGCTGCCCAAAGGGAGGAAACGCACCGAGGGCTCGGAGCAGAGTTTGTGCTTTGGGGCCTTTGCCAAGAAGCCGCAGGAGGGAAAGCAGTTCCAGCCAGGGGGGCCCAGGGGCTCCCAGCACGGGCCCAGGGGCTCCCAGTCACCCCCAGGATGGGCCCAGGGGCTCCCAGTCACCCCCAGCATGGGCCCAGTCACCCCCAGGATGATCTCAGTCACTTTTAGTCACGCCCAGTCTGATCCCAGCATGATCCCAGTCACTCCCAGTCTGATTCCATTCTCTCCTAGTAGGTCCAAGTTACCCCCTGCAAGTTCCCAGTTGCTCCCAGTCAGTCCCAGTATAATTCTGGTGTTTCCCATTATATCTCAGTTGCCCCCAGTGTAGTCCCACTCACTCCCAGTCATTTCCAGTAGCTTCCAGCATGATCCCAGTTGCTCACAGCCACTCCCAGTCACCCCCAGTGTGGTCCCAGTCACTCCCAGGATGGCTGTAGGCACTCCCAGTATATCCCAGTTGCCCTCAGCATGCTCACAGTCATACCCAGTTGACTTCCACTTGCCCCAGGATGCTTCCAGTTCCCATCAGTACAATCCCAGTCACTCCCAGTCTATGCCAGTTGCCTCCAGTATGCACCCTGTCACTCCCAGTTACTCCCAGTTCCACCATACTTCCAGCATGGCCCCACTGGCTCCCAGTTCCACCCTGTGTAGTTTTACTCACTCCCAGTATGATCCTGGGTACTGACAGTCACTCCCAGGATGGTTCCAGTATGGCCCTGGTCACTCCCACTAGGATCCCAGTCACTCCCAGTCACTCCAAATAGGATCCAAGTCACTCCCAATTGGATCCCAGTCACCCCCAAGGTGGTCTCAGTTGCTTCCAGTATGATCCCAGTTGCCCCCAGTGTGGTTCCAGTTGCTCCCATTTACCCCTTCTGTGCTTCCAGTCACTCCCAGTATCATCCCTGTCACTCCCAGCCACTCCCAGTAGATCCCACTTGCCTCCAACATGCTCCCAGTCAGCCCCACTATCATCTCAGTCACTTTTAGTCATGCCCAGTATCATCCCACTATGATCCCAGTCACTCCCAGTACGATACCAGTCTCTCCTAGTAGGATCCAAGTTACCCCCTGCATGGTCCCAGTTGCTCCCAGTCACCCCACTCGAGTTCCACTCCCTCCCAGTCCCTCCCAGGACCATCCCAGTAGGATCCCAGTGACACCCCAGATGGTGGCACTCACACCCAGGATGAACCCAGACATGCCCTGGCACTCCCAGGATAAAGCCATTTGCCCCCAGCAGGGTCCCAGTTCCTCCCAGTCACTGACTATGGTTCCAGTTGTTCCCAGGATGATCCCTGGCACTCCCAGTCACTCCCACTATGATCCCAGTCAGTCTCAGTATGATCCCAGTCACTCCTAGTCTCTCCCAGTATACCTCAGTTGAAGTCAATGTGGTCCCACTCACTCCCAGTTGCTCCCAGTATCTTCCAGCATAATCCCAGTTGCTCACAGCCACTCCCAGTCACTCCCAGTGTGGTCCTAGTTGCTCCCAGTTTTTCTACTGTGATCCCAGTTGCTCCCAGTTGCCCTGAGCAGAGACCCAGTTGTTTCCAGTATGATCCCTGTCTGATCCCAGTCTGATCCCAGTAATATCCCAGTATTATCCCAGTACAATCACAGTTGTCCCCAGCATGGGCCAAGTTGCTCCCAGTTGCCTCCAGCACAGATCCAGTCAATCCAAGTGTGATGCCAGTCTTCCCCCAGCATGGTCCCAGTCAATCCCAGTTGCCCCATTGTAGATCCAGTCACTCCCAGTCACTCCTAGTGTGGTCCCAGTCGCTCCCAGTATGATCCCAGGAACCTCCAGCGTGATCCCACTTGCTCCCAGTATATCCCAGTTGCACAAATATGGTCCAAACTGCCCTCAGAATGCTCCCAGTCATTCCCAGTATGACCCCAGTCACCCTCACTGTGGGCCCAGTTGTCCCCAGCATGGCCAAGCTGCTCCCAGTTGCCTCCAGCACAGATCCAGTCAATCCAAGTGTGATCCCAGTCTTCCCCCAGCATGGTCCCAGCCAATCCCAGTTGCACCACTGTAGATCCAGTCACTCCCAGTTGCTCCCAGTTGCCCCCCACATGGTCCAAGTCACTCCCAGTGTGCTCCCAGTCACCCTCACGATGGTTGCAGACTCTCCCAGTATATCCCAGTTTCCCTCAGCATGCTCACAGTCATACCCAGTTACTTCCACTTGCCCCAGGATGCTTCCAGTTCCCATCAGGACAATCCCAGTAACTCCCAGTCACTCCCAGTCTATGCCAGTTTCCTCCAGCATGCACCCTGTCATTCCCAGTCACTCACAGTTCCACCATACTTCCAGCATGGCCCCACTGGTTCCCAGTTCCCCCCTGAATACTTGCAGTCACTCCCAGTATGATCCCAGTCACTTACAGTCACTCCCAGGATGGTTCCAGGATGGTCCTGGTCACTCCCACTAGGATCCCAGTCACTCCCAGTAGGATCCCAGTTGCCCCCAAGGTGGTCCCAGTTGCTCCCAGTATGATCCCACTGTGAGTCCAGTCACCCTCAGTACAATCCCAGTAACTTGCAGACACTTCCAGTACAAATCCAGTTTGTTCCCAGTCACTCCCAGTATGACCCCAGTCACACTCACTGTGTCCCCAATTTCTCCCAGCATTGGTCAAGCTCTCCAACTGTGATCCCAGTATGATCCCAGTACTCCCCAGCATGGTCCCAGTTGCTCCCAGTTTCTCCCAGTGTGATCCCAGTTGCTCTAAGTTGTCTCTAGGATTGACCCAGTCTCTCCCTTTAAGATCCCAGTCTGATCCCAGTATGAGCCCAGCAGGGGCCCAGCTGCTCCCAGGATGATCCCAGTTGCCCCCAGCGTGGTTCCAGTTGCTCCCATTCACCCCTATTATGGTTCCACTCACTCCCAAACATTCCCAGTATATCCCAGTTGCCCCCAACATGCTCCCAGTTGCTCCCAGTATGATCCCAGTTGCCCCAGTTCTGGTCCCGCTGGCTCCAGTCCAGGTCTCGGTGTATCCCGGTGTCCCCCCTGTCCCCCCACCCCGCTCTCACCCCCTTTTCTCTCCCCACAGAGCTCCTGAGCCGCCGGCGGCCGCAGCCCCTCCCCGTGGCCTCGGGCCCAGCCGGGACCCCCCAGTCCAGCCCCACCTGCACTTTGGGGGGG
Source organism: Manacus vitellinus (assembly GCF_001715985.3). NCBI lineage: Eukaryota > Metazoa > Chordata > Aves > Passeriformes > Pipridae > Manacus > Manacus vitellinus. The sequence goes on from NW_021937768.1 coordinate 15,201, forward strand.
TCGTGTGTCCCCCCCGGCCCTGCTTTTGTTCACACCCCAGCCGGCTGCTCCCAGTGCTCCCAGTAAAGCTTCCCAGTTCTCTGCAGTCCCGGTTTTTGGGGGGGCAGTGAGGGGGCTCTGAAAATCCCAGGAATGGGGGGGTTTGGGCACTTCCAGACCCACAAAATCCTTTGAACAGGGCTTTTGGGGACATTCAGACCCCAAAAATCTTGGGAACATGGGGGCTCTCCTAGATCCCAGAAGTTACAGGAACATCGTGGTTGGGGCACTCCCTGACCCCAAAATATTGGAAAAGAGGGGCTTGGACACTCCTAGAGCATAAAACTCATGGGAATAGGGGGTTGGGGCACTCCCAGACCCTAAAAATCCCCGAGAAAGTTTGCTTGGGCACATCCAGAGCCCAAAATATTGGAAAAGAGGGGACTGGACACTCCCAGACCCTAAAAATCCCAGGCAGAGTGGGATTTGGAAAGCGTCACACCCCCAGAATCCCAGGAACTGGAAATTATTGGGCACTCGGGGCCGCCCAGAACTTCATTCCCACGTACCCAGGTCAACCCAAACGCCAACCCCAGGAATCCGGGAACTCCCAGAACCCACCTTGGACCCCCCAAAACCCGGGCAGGGTCAGCAGCAGCAGCCAATGGGAGCGAGTGCTGTTGGTGCGTCATCAGCTGCCGGGCAGACCCGTCCGGAACGGAGCCCTCCCCGAGCTCAGCCAATCAGAGAACGCCCTCAACTCATTTTGGGGACCCGTAGGAGCTCCGGGAGCCCGGGATGGGCGGTTTTGGGGGTTCCCTGAGCTTTGGGAGCCCTGGCTGGGCATTTTTGGTGGGCCCTGAGCTCCCCCCTCCCCCGCAGCCCACGGACCCCCCGAACCCCCCAGCCCCGGGGCTGCCGCGGGGGCCCCCAACGGCCCTCAGCCAATCCCAAAGCGCCCACGCCGCCCGCGCCCAATCCCAGCGCGCCGCGCTGATGACTCATCAGTCGCCGGGAAGACGCCTCGAAAAAAGGGCCCCAACTGCGCCCTCAGCCAAGCCCAGCGCGCCCCAAATCCCCCAAACGGCGCCGCCCGGCTGGTTTTGGGCTGTCAGCAGCTGTCCGGCGCTGGGCATGGAGCGTGTGCGGGGAGCTGGGGCCGTGCTGGCGGTGCTGGTGGTGCTGGGAGCCCCCCCGGCTGCGGGCGAGGAGCTGTCGGGTGAGCGGGGGGGTGGGAAAGAGGGGAAGAAAAGAAGAAAAGAGGGGGTGGGAGCCCCAAAAATGTGAGGACGAGGGGGGTCGGAAGGCTCGGACTGAGTGGGAGGGGGGTGGGAGCCCTAAAGTAAGGTCAGGGGGTCTGGGGATTGTGGGGCAGGTGGGACAGGGGTGGGAGAGGGGGGCAAAAGGGTGTGGGAGAGCAGGCAGAGGGGTGCCCTGGGGGTCCCTGGGTGTCCCTTGAGCCCTGGAGCGGTTCCCTGGGGCTCTGGGGGGTCGAATCTGCAGTGGGAGGGTCCCCAACCCCCCTGTCCATCCCCGGGGGGCTGATGGGGTGGTTCCCCCCCAGCCAAGAGCCGGTGCTGGGGCGTC
>NW_021937769.1:0-4896 GCF_001715985.3 Manacus vitellinus
TTTTGTATCAACAGGTAAGTTAATAAGATTTATTTTAACAGTTTTGTATCAACAGATAGGTTAACATTTTTGGGTGCTGTCATAATCAATAGGTAAACTAACACTTTTGGGTGCTATCATAACCTTTCTGGGGAGGAGAAAAATGCATAGGGGAGAGAAAGGCAGGATAAGAGCCAGGGAGAGTAAGAGAAAAGAAAAGCTGAGAGTGGACAGATGTCCATAGTCACCACCCACGGGGTCCAGCGATGCTTGAGAGCGATGGTCTTGATTCGCAGGTGGTGGGGGAGAAGGAGAACTCCCAAATTCCCAAAGTCACCAGTCAGTTTATATGCTCTTGGCGCCTCCCTGGCATTAGGGGTTGTTTTTCCCTTTTTTGGGCTTAGTCCTCCAGAGGCACATTGTCTTTTTTGTCTCGCCTGGTTCCCGCCCTTTTCCCGACTGGCCGGGGGGGATGGGCTCTCATGGGCTATCAGAGGTACAGTGTAACAGTCAAAAGCCTGCAAGCTCGGCTCTTCCCAGTTGTTGTTTTCAGGACAGTGTACCTACTAAGCGCCCAGCAGAGGTGTCAATAGCCCAAGGTCAGTTGTTGTTTTCAGGACAGTGTACCTACTAATCGCCCAGCAGAGGTGTCAATAGCCCAAGGTCAGTTGTTGTTTTCAGGACAATGTACCTACTAAGCGCCCAGCAGAGGTGTCAATAGCCTGAGAATGCATAAATCATCAACTATTTCAGTCTCTGACACCACCCCGTGATTTATGCATTCAATAGTTTTTCTTCTTTTGTCGTTCTCTGTGAATCTTCTTTGTGGGCGGTGCTTTTCGTATAGTGGACAGGGAGACAGAAGAGTGAAGGAAAGGAAGAGATTGCCCTAATGCATTGCAATTCTCCCCCCCTTCAAAAAACAAACTAATTTTATAATAACATAGTAAGCTAATTTGCATTAGTTACTCTCTCCACCCTGTGAGTCGTCATAGGGGATGTAATAGGATCTCAATGGTTACAATCAAATTTCTTAACATTAATGAGGTTACAAGCATACATACAAATATTTGAAATTATGCATAAAAAAACACTGAGTTACTTGGGAGCTGGTAAAAGGCTTTCTTATGTTTTCTTTTAGGCCTAAATTTAGTTCCGTTTTGTTAAATTTAACCAAATATAAAATTCAATGCCTTTCAAGGCAGAAGGCTAATGTATATGATGCATATTCATATAACTCTAAATATGCACAAATACTTGTACTAACTCCCAGGTTATATTTGGTTGAGTTTCTCAATCGAGAGAGATATTTAAAAGGACAAAATGAACTTGACAAAAATCAAATTAACAGTACATCTTATACAATTTTACCAGTAAGTTGCTCACATTCAAAAGCTTCTCCCAAACTAACCTGCCCCCCAACAAAATAATAAAACAAACTCGGCAAAACGAAATTAGCAGTACATAAAATGGCCCGTCCTACACAATCTTATCAGTGAATTGTTCATAAAAAAAAAAAAACAAAAAACAAAACCCAGATAAGTTAACAATTATTAATAAGCTGATAACACAAGTAATTCTGGGAATAGAGGGAGCACAAACACAATGTTTGTGGCAAACTTTTACATATTGCAGACTTGAGACAAAAATACATACAGGCATGCATATTACAAAGTTATTAAGATAAAAACATTAAGAACAGTATAAGTCTTCAGTCCTGTTGCTATTTCGTTTTCTCATGGAATACTTGTAAGTTGATAATAGAAGCAATTGTGGGGGCAGTTATCTCTTCTGCCTCTTGCTGTAATTGAAGCTCCATTGGTTTCATGCAGTTTGATCTCATCTGCTGGCAGGTTCCTGCAAAAGAACAAATCTGGCCCACTACGGACCCATTATTAAAAAGAAGGAACTATCTATTTATCCAACTCCTTTTCTTATCTGGCATAATGTTACTAGGGCAATAATAATAGAGAAGTTTGGAACATGTTTTCTCCAAAAAACAAATAAACTCAGACGGACAGAGAGGGATGGGAGACCAAACACCCATTCTCTCCCTCTGGCATCTCTCCAGGCTCGACCCTTTAATAAATCTAACCCCAGGATGTTAGCTGGTAGTGGCCCCACAATCATGGTAGTTTCTGGGGCTGTCTCATCTCCAGGTAACCAGCATTTCACTCGAGCAGTGTATTGGGGTTGGGATTTGCCAAAGGCATCAGTTACCCATATTTCCTTTTTGTCTGGCTTAATGCCACACTGGGTAGCAGCTTCAGTTTGGAGTGCTGAGACCTGTGCACCCGTGTCTACCATGAATGTAACTAAAGATTTAAAAGGGCCAAGAGGAAAAGTGATTACCAAATCTCCCTGGTTGTTTTCTGTAAGCTTTCTCTCATAAACCCACTGGCTATTTTTTGGCTTATTTACTTGAGGGCAGTAAGTCCAGTTCCTTGACTCAGAACTGGTCAAACTGGTTAGTCCGGTTTCTGGAGAGGCTGAGGGGATCACAGTGTTGGACTCCTTAGAGGGGCTGCCCTTAGGGGGTGCCTTGTGCTCTTTGATCTTATCCCAGTGCTTTATCAAGTATTCTAAATTAGCAGTGGGTAATTTATCCATCCCTTCTAGAGGAATTCCTTTTGCAACACCTTCTCTCCACAGACTGTATCTCTTTCTTCCGCTAGATGACACATTTTGTTGACAAATACCTGGCGAGGCAGGTTTTTGGACTTTCCCTGCCCTCCTGCAGTGTATTCTCTGGCCATTGGTACCAGGGAGCCCCAGCTGCTGACCAGTAGCTATTAATTCTTGGGCTATTTCCAACCAGGTTATTCCTGATGGAGCACCCCTTCCTCTAGGTCTGGGGGTTGCCTTTATGCGCTCCTGTAATTGTTTAGCATAAACTTTTAGTGCATCAGGCAGGCCTCGAATTAAAACTGGAAATCTCTGTGGGTCTGCCTCGAGTTCCATTGGGGAATGTCGTTGTGGGTCTAATAATTTTGTATGCATTAACTGGAGACATGCGGTTTTTTGTACACCTTTTACAATGTGGCGAATTGTGGGTGTTTTAATCGTGTAAGGATCTCCCCTTTCTATAGGGTCTAACCCACCTGCCCAGTAGGCAGCTCTCTGGGTCAGGGACCACGGGGCTCGGTTATCATTTGTGGTCAGGAAAACCCCAGGGCCCCAAAATCCTCTGGCCTCATCTTCACTTAATAAAATTCGGTCTCCCCCAGTAAGGGACACCCTCCACACATATTCAGTCTCTGATTCACTGGCCTTACGGCTGTATTTCTCCTGAATTCTGGCCAGTGCTTCCCCCGTGTACGGGGTAGTTCGTGTGGTAGTTTGCCTATTTGCCCCCTGGCCAGTGGTTTCAGTTTTAATGAGGGGACGCATATGTGTTACCCCGTCCTCCGGGTAACTTTGCTTCAACTCTTCTAATTCCCCAGAGGGGTACAGGGATTTGTTAACATCTGCCGGTTTAGGGTATTTTGAATGAATGTCTCGCAATTCACAATTTTTCATTTCCAGTATCTTTTTAAGCCTTTCATTTTGTTCTTCCTCATCTTCAAGGGCTGACCTAAGCAATGAGTTAATCTCTCTCTCTTTTTCCAGTGCCTGGCGTTCAGCAGTTAACTGCAGGCGTTCTTTTCCTAATTGCTCCTGTAATGCCTTCATTGTCTCTTGAAGAGACCTTATCACCTCACCGGTAGATTTTTGAATAGCCTCTTTTCCTAGTTGGTCCTGCAAAGTTCTCATTGACTCTTGGAAAGATTTTGTCACTTCACTTACAGATTTTTGAATGGCTAATTTTTGCCTTTGCACTGCTCTAAGGAATACGCCTAAGACAGCACCCAAAAAAAACAGTTCTAAACCAAGGATAGCTATCAGGAGGGAATAATCCCCATATAACTCAACCCGGGGTGCCATCATCCCCTTCGCCTTAGTCATTAACCCAGCTTAGGTTAATGTCTTTCTCCCCCTTAATCCTCTGAGGGCTGGTTTGACTCTCTCCTGGAAAACCTTTCAACAGGTCCAGGTACCAGAGAACCTTTCAACAGGTCCAGGCCACACCAGGAAACCTTTCAACAGGTCTGATGTGCCCGGGTCACACCGAGAGGAGAAAAATTCTTACTATAATTTTACTGCGAGGGGACAGTCACCATTTGACTCGCCCTCGGTACCAGTTTTAGACTACACCGATTACTCCACCACATCCAAAGGATCCTGTCCGTGACGCCAAAAATGTTACGACCCGCCCCAGGAAAAGAGAAGGGGGGGGGTAACTCAGGTTTTATCAAAAATTCCTTTGGGGTGGATTAAAGCGAAGCGACGCTAAATAATCGGTGTATGCAAATATATAAGATTTATTTCAACAGTTTTGTATCAACAAGTAAGTTAATAAGATTTATCTTAACAGTTTTGTATCAACAGATAGGTGAACATTTTTTTTGGGGTGCTGTCATAATCAATAGGTAACTTTTCTGGGGAGGAGAAAAATGCATAGGAGAGAGAGAAAGGCAGGATAAGAGCCAGGGGGAGTAAGGGAAAGAAAAGCTGAGAGTAGATAGATGTCCATAGTCACCGCCCACGGGGTCCAGCGATGCTTGATGGTCTTGATTCGCAGGCGGTGGGGGAGAAGAACTCCCAAATTCCCAAAGTCACCTAGCCAGTTTATATGCTCTGGCGCCTCCCTGGCATGAGGGGTTGTTTCTCCCCTTTTTGGGCTTAGTCCTCCAGAGGCACATTGTCTTTTTTGTCTCGCCTGGTTCCTGCCCTTTTCCCGACTGGCCGGGGGGGATGGGCTCTCATGGGCTATCAGAGGTACAGTGTAACAGTCAAAAGCCTGCCAGCTCGGCTCTTCTCAGTTGTTGTTTTCAGGACAATGTACCTACTAAGCGCCCAGCAGAGGTGTCAATAGCC
>NW_021937770.1:0-4228 GCF_001715985.3 Manacus vitellinus
AAGAGAAATAATGAGTTTTGTATTCAAATAACAGTATTACCTCGCATATTATATCGTTCTGAAGAATCTGGTTTCGAATCTTGGGAAGTGAGTAAACATAAACTACAAAAACGGGAACTAGTGAGTGTAACGATAGCAATGATATTAGGGTTGGGAGCTACGGGAACTGGAGTTGCTTCTTTGGTTCAACATAGCCACGGACTAACTGCATTAAGAACAGCTGTAGATGAAGATTTGGACCGAATAGAAAAATCTATATCCTTTTTAGAGACCTCTCTAAATTCCCTTTCGGAAGTAGTTTTACAAAATAGGAGAGGATTGGATTTGCTGTTTTTACAGCAGGGAGGATTATGTGTAGCATTGGGTGAAGAATGTTGTTTTTATGACAATCATTCAGGAGTTATCAAAGAGTCTATGTCTAAATTACGTGAAGGAATTTTACAAAGAAAAAGAGAAAAAGAGGCCACACCAAGTTGGCTAGATACTTGGCATAATCAGTTCCCATGGTTGACAGCCCTGATTTCAACCCTGGCAGGGCCGTTAGTAGTGTTATTTGCTTCCCTAATTTTCGGACCATGTATTTTCAACAAAATTGTTGCGTTTGCTAAAAACAGGATTGAGAAAGTGCAGTTATTGACCATGAAACAACAATATGAAGATATGAGTGGAAGGTCTTCTGACGAGGACCAAGCTTCTCTTTCAGAGGTATCTAGAGAAGTAATGAGTAGACTTGACCAGCAAATTTATGAGGAAATTAGGAGGGGGGAATTGTTATAGGTAAACTAAAGAAATTTGCTGTTCAAGAGATAGGTTGATCAAGTTGTTATGTTATTAAAAGTTATGAATAAAGTGATTATGGAATCTTTAACCACAAGTTTAATTACTGCAGAACACAACGCAGAATAAATTTAGTGTTTTTGAAGTTGTTTGTTATAGGCATATTGATGTGAACTACTGTACAAAGGCAAGCCATGAGGAGTCTTGTGACTAGATGACATCACCCTATGGAAAGCTCCAGAACCACGACCTCATAGAGATTAATGACTCTAACATCATTAGTGGAAACCCCTCAGCAAGGACGCCCACAATTAGAGACACCAACCACAGAACTGCACGCGAAAGAGGAACCAAGCAGGGAGCAGCTTGTGAAACCCCAACCAATGAACTACTGACATGACTCAGGGGGGTGGTGTCAACCGAGGGTGTAATTGTTACTGTTTCCGTTCCCCATTTTGCTGACTGTGGTGGAGCAAGGGTTTCCCCCGATCGCCCGGCTAGCCGCTTTTGCTTGTTAGCCTTAATAAACCTTTTTTTCCTTGCAATCAAAATTATAGCCTCGTTTTTCTTGATAACACCCAGCAACCCCCAAAGCACCAAACCGTGTCAGCCATGGCCAGATGCAGGCGCCTCTGAAACACCTGCCGGGGTGCTGGCTCCGCCTGGGCAACCCATTGCAGTGCCCGAGCCCCCCCGAAAAACACAGCGAGAAACCTTTCTCCAGGAGCTGACCTGAAGCTCCCCTGCCTCAGCCTCGGGCCACGTGCCCCGCTCCTCCCAGCGCAGGCTCCTTTCCAGCAGCCCCCTCGGCAGAAGGCGGCTCAGGGCTCCCCTCTGCCCCCCCGGCCGGCTCCGCTCCGGCCCCGCTCCCGCCACGGCCCCGCTCGGCTCTGCACGGGGAAGGAACGCGCCCAGCCCCGGCCCGACACCCCGCGGGGGCCGCGCGCCGGGGATCCCTCCCCGGGGCTCACTCATTGGGGGTCCCTCCCCGGGGCTCACTCACCGGGGCTCACTTGCCGAGGGTCCCTCCCCGGGGGTCACTTGCCAGGGGTTGTTCACCGCGGGTCGCTCACCGGGGTCCCTCCCCAGGGCTCACTTACCGGGGCTTCTTCACCGCGAGTCGCTCACCGGCTGTCATTTACTGGGGGCCGCCTCACCAGCGGCACTCGCCGGGGGTCCTCCCACAACGGGGGGTCTCTCCCTCGGGGACCGCCCGCACCGGAGGGCCACTCGCCGGGGGTTCTCCCCCGGGGCCGCTGCCGGGGGGGTCGCTCAGCGGCGCGCTTCCCGCTCCCGGCTCCCCGCCCGCTCCCACCCTCACCCAAACCCCCACCAACACCCTTCTCGGCCCGCCCCCGCCCCGCCCAATCCCCGCATCGCCCCGCCCACTCCGCCGCCTCCCATTGGCTGCGCACCTTCGGCCCTGGAGCGAGGAGCGCGCGGGGAGCGTTGCCTGGAAACCGGCCAGGGAATCCCGGGAATCCTCGAGGCGCCGGCGCTGCCCCCCCACTCCTGGAGCAGCGGCCCTGCCCGCGCGGGGAGCGGCCACTCAGCGCCCGGCTGCGGCCGCCGCAACGGCCAGGGAAGCAGGCGCAAGGAAGGTGCGCTTCGGCCCCCGGCCAGCGAGGAGTCCTAAAAAGAACAAAAGTGTTCAAAGAGAGGGAACTCATCGCACCATCACAGAACATGCTCAGTTGGAAGGGACCCACGAGGAGCGTCCAGTGCAAGCCTTTGCCCGGCACAGGACCGACCCCAAGAGTCACACCGTGCGCCTGAACTCTGCCAGCCTTGCTTTGCGACCACTGCCCTGGGGAGCCTGGTCCAGTGCCAACCACCCTCAGAGGGAAGAACCTTTCCCAAATATCCACCCTAAACCCACGTGAAAAAAACCTATTTGCAACCAAAAAAAAAAAAGTTTCTATTTTCTTCCTTCCCCTTCTCCTTATTTAGTGTTTACACAACAGTCCTGCAGTGCCCTACTGGCTCAAAACTGAACTACTTGAAGTCCTTGCCGTATAGGCTGGATTTTGTCCCTTAGGCAGAGGCTAATCTGTCTGCAGTCCACCAGGACTGCCAGAGCTCGGGGAAGGGATGGAGGCTATCGCAGGAAGGAACAGAGATGCGGAGATATTCCCTGATATTCTACTCTAGAAGCGCCTCAAGAGACAGCCCTGGAGTTGGAAACACTTGCCTTCGTCACTGGACGATCTTGTCCAGCACCACAGAAAGGATCTTCTCCTCCGGCAAAGCCGCAGCTTCCCGGGAGCCGTGGATTGAGAACCGGTGTCTTGGGAACAGGAGCTGCTGGGCCACCTGCTCCTGGGAATCTTAGACTGCAATGGCCTGGGCTCCCACTCCTACCTGCAGCCTTTTGCTGCCATGTGCATCCTCGGCGAGGAGCGGGCTCTGCTCTTCCCCGCCCCTCCCCGGCAGCAGGGAGACCTGGCCAGAGGGGCTCTTGTGTGTGACTCCGGCAGGTCTCCCAAAGGCTCTGGGAGGGATGGAGTCCCTTGCCAGAAGTAACTGAGGTGCTGAGATACTCCGTCCCCTGCTCTTCACATACTGGATCGGGGAAGAGCCCTGGAGTGGGGAACACCTGCTTTTGCCATAGGAGACAACGCAGCACGTGTTCCCGCAGCACGTGTTCCTGATGTGGCACTGGGAGAGCATCAAGAGACGCAGGGATTGGGCACCTCATATTTGGGATAAAGCGTCGTTTGTCTTCAATTATGGGAGACGAGTGCAGGGTTCCGAAAAGAAACAAACAACAGCCTTTATCCCAAAAAAGAAAGCCTGTATGCTATCCCTTTGAGGGGCAGTTGGTGGGACAGCCTGGGCACTTCTTGGGCAGCAAGAGATTTCTGTACTGGCAGCTTTTGTCTGGCAGGAATCTTCATTTACTTTCAATTTTTCAAAAGATAGGACAGGCCATTGAAACGCAGAGCTGAAAAAAGGGAACAGCAGCTCTTTCCACCAGGAAAAAAAGTCTGGAAGTTTTGGCTTTGAGGTGCAGTTGCTGGAGAAGCCTGGGCACTTCTTGGGCAGCAAAGACCTTTCTGTGGTGGTACTTTTGTCTGGCAGCAATCTTATTTGGATTCAATTTTTCAGGAGGTGGGACCGGCCATTGCAGCACAGGGCTGAAAAAAGGGAACAGCAGCTCTTTCGACCATGAAAAAAGTCTGGAGGCTTTGGCTTTGAAATGCAGTTGGTGGGGCAGCCTGGGAACTTCTCGGGCAGGAAGAACTTTCTGTGGTGGCACCTTTTGTCTGGCAGGAATCTTCATTTGGATTCAATTTTCCAGGAGGTGGGACCGGCCATTGCAGTACAGAAAAAAAAGGGAACAGCATCTCTTTCCCTAAGGAAAAAAAGTCTGGAAGATTTGGCTTCAGGTGTAGTTGGTGGGGCAGCCTGGGCACTTCTTGAGCACCAAGACCTTTCTGTGCTGGCACCT
>NW_021937771.1:0-7089 GCF_001715985.3 Manacus vitellinus
CCTTGTCATCACTGTCTGCAGTTTTCTGCTCTAACTGGAACCTGGGGACATGTTCTCAGTTATGTCCCTCAGTGAGACTCATTAGCACTACAAGAAACTTCAGTGTTTCAATCTCACTTTGACTTCCTGAAAAGTTGTTTGAACTTCCTCTCAGGAACTGAGTCTCATGTAAACAACATCAAAGTCCCCTGAGGGTCATGAAATGCCTGGGGCTGTTGCTGTGCTGCTGAGCTGGGCCGGGCTCCTGGCACACAGGGAGCTCCTGGCAAGCAAGAAGAGCTTCAAAGAGACAGCTCTGCTGCTGAGCAGCTCCTCTGCACAGCCCAGCAGGGCTGAGGGCACTGCCAGGGCAGCTCAGGGACACCAGCAGGGCACAGACAGAGCTTCAAGGGGCTTAGCACTGGCAGGAGGGCTGAGAGCTCCCTGCAGGAGGAATCTTGGCAGGGCTGCACATGGTGAGTCTGTGGCTGCAGGGCAGTGCAGGGGCAGCTCCTGGAGGCATCTCCTAAAGCTGGCCCAGCCCCAGCTGATGGGATGGGTGAGCAGGGGCTGTTTTGGGGCACTTTGGAAGAGCTGTGAAGCCGGGAGTGCAGCCAGGGGTGCCCAGGGCTGTGGGGCAGAGCAGGGTCCTGCAGCCCAGGGCGCTGTGCTGGGCAGGGACTCTGCTGCCTGCCAGGGGCAGCTCTCAGCCGGCCTGGGGAGCTGCTGCCAGGGCTGGGGCAGAAGGGCTGTGGGCAAGGAGCAAACCTGGCAGCTGAGGGAGGATCTTTTCCATGTCTCCCTGTTGCAGGGTCAGACCTGCTCACAGCTCCAGACCACTACACCACATTGAATGGAGAATTTTTTGCAAAACTCAGAAAAGACAGGGACTACAGGAAAGGAATTAGTCCTGAGGTGTGTTTCCTGCTTAGGCATTGTAGCACAGACATTGTTCTCTCAGTTCAGGAGGCTGCACTGAAATTCCAACTCTTTTACTCTCAGAGATGAATATTTCAGGCAGTCTCAAAAATGAGCACAGGACCCTGGGCAGTGCTGAGCCTTCCCTTGGGGGTGGGCACTCTCCTGTACCAGCTCTTGGCTTCCCTGCAGGAGGGCTCCTGTCCTGCTCTGTCCAGCACAGCTGCACCTCTGGGCTGGCACAGGGGACACTTCACAGAGCTGACCTTGGAAACAACATTGTCCTGCTCTCATCACTGCATTGTGGATGTAGTTTTCAATATTTGTTTGTGTGAAATCAAAGTGAATGCAGTACAAGGTAAAGAGCATGGCAGATGGGAAACAGGCTAAAGGACTCTGCAGCTCTCCTGGCTCTGCTTTTAACCACAGAGATTTGAGCCCTTTTGTCTCTTGTCTTTTCTAAAGATTCTTCAAATTTTTAGCAATAAAAATGGGAATTTTTACTCCTAAAAAGAACACCCTGAAGATTTAATGGTGGAACATATCTAACAGAAAAATTATTCTAAAGAGAATAGAAACCTCTGTTCTGCAGACCACACTCTTGTGAGTAGAGGGGTCAGAAATGGAGCTTTTCTGTTAAAGGTGGGTTACATCTGACATCTCTTGTGATCATCAGAGCTGTCACAAACCAGCTCCATGTCGCCACTGCAGCAGAGCAGAGCTGAGCCCTTGGCAGCACATGGCCAGAATTCTTGCTGTTCACACCACTCTGAACCAGCTAAAGGGAAATACAAATGGTTTGGGGGGATTACTATGAAAGATGGAGTATCTTTGCTGAGAGGGGTATCTCCTAGTTGTTCTGTGTCTTTTCCTTTTCTGAATAGACCCTGTACTGAGGAACAGCAAATGTCCAACAGCAGCTCCCTCACCCAGTTCCTCCTCCTGGCATTCTCAGACAGGCGGGAGCTGCAGCTCCTGCACTTCTGGCTCTTCCTGGCCATCTCCCTGGCTGCCCTCCTGGCCAACGGCCTCATCCTCAGCGCCGTAGCCTGTGACCACCACCTGCACACCCCCATGGGCTTCTTCCTGCTCAACCTCTCCCTCACAGACCTGGGCTGCATCTGCACCACTGTCCCCAAAGCCATGCACAATTCCCTCTGGGACACCACAACCATCTCCTACATGGGATGTGCTGCACAGGCCTTTCTGCTTGTCTTCTTTCTTGGAGCAGAGTATTCCCTCCTCACCATCATGTGCTACGACCGCTACGTTGCCATCTGCAAACCCCTGCACTACGGGACCCTCCTGGGCAGCAGAGCTTGTGCCCACATGGCAGCAGCTGCCTGGGCCACTGGCTTTCTCAATGCTCTGCTGCACACAGCCAATACATTTTCCCTGCCCCTGTGCCAGGGCAATGCCCTGGGCCAGTTCTTCTGTGAAATCCCTGCCATCCTCAAGCTCTCCTGCTCACACTCCTACATCAGGGAACTTGGGCTTCTTGGGGTTAGTGCTTGTTTTTGTTTTGGTTGTTTCATTTTCATTGTTTTCTCCTATGTGCAGATCTTCAGGGCTGTGCTGAAGATCCCCTCTCAGCAGGGACGGCACAAAGCCTTTTCCACGTGCCTCCCTCACCTGGCTGTGGTCTCCCTGTTCCTCAGCGCTGCTGCATTTGGCTACCTGAAGCCCCCCTCCATCTCCTCCCCATCCCTGGACCTGGTGGTGTCAGTTCTGTACTCGGTGGTTCCCCCAGCACTGAACCCCCTCATCTACAGCCTCAGGAATCAAGAGCTCAAGGATGCCCTGAGAAAAATGATGACTCGATGCCTTTCAGGATCAATAAAGTGTTTGTTTTCTGGTTCATAGAATATAGAATGGGACTCACTAATGGCCCAGCCTTCCTGCTCAGGTTTTTCTCAGAGGTCATTGGATTGTTCTTGCAATAATTTTCCGTGCAATTAAATGTTGTTATGCATCTGCCTTCTAATTTAGTGTCCACCCACTGAATGTGACCCAGAGATTTATAAATGATGAAGTGTGCAATCTGTATATTTAAACAAAATAAAGGACCCTGCAGTGCCTTCTTTGTCCAAGACCCTTCTTCTCAGATGTTCCTAAAGGACAGCACACTGCAGGACAGGGGGTATTTGCAAATGGGAAGGGGACAATAATCCCAGCCCAGCAGCACTGCCAGGGAGCAGCAGGGCTTGGTCTTTGCAGAGCTGCTCTCTTGCCACTTCCACACTGTCCTCCTGAGCCCCTTTCTCACTGTAAGGCCTGAGTGCTCTCTGAGCACAGTCCTGGGGGGTGGAAGCCCTTGGAGCACAGGCAGGGACAGGCCCTGGGAACTTCTGGAGCAGAGCTGGGCTCCCTTCCAGCATCTCCAGGATGCTGTGGGATCTTCTGAGGCCACTGCATGGACTGGGTCACTTCTTCTGGGACCTTGCTCCAGGGCTGCAACTCTCCTGCAGTGTCACCATGACACTGCTGCTCTCTGCTTTCCAGGTTTCATTTTCAGATCCAGTCTTCCCCTCCTGTTCCCAGGGACATCCTGTGAGTGCTTCAGAGCTGCCATCCTGGGGCAGCTCCTGCCCAGCGTGGGCAGGCACAAGGTCTCTCCAGCTGCTCCTCTCCCCTCCCCAGTGCCACTGTTTTCTGCAGCCTCCTCATCCTTGCCCAGCACAGCCCTCCTGGCACAGTTGGACACAGCTCTTGTTCTACCCCCTCCTCAGGCACCTGTCCAACCCCCTCAGCTCCAGCCTGATGGCCAGAAACCTTCAGGGCAGGGAGGCACTGGGGAAAATGCTGAGGGAACCTTTCAGCTGCACTCAAATCCAATTGGAGGGGTTGGCCTCGAGGAAGAAATCCCTTCTCATTCTCCAGAACCACCAGGACAACCTGTGTTGTGTCCTGGGCACTCCTCTGGAAGTGTGGGCTATGGAAAAGGTTTTGGTGTCAGGGCTATTGAGAAGGCTGGGCAGTGTCACTGGGAGACCTCTCCCAAACCCTTGGAAAGGCCAGAGCCATCCCAGAGCTTCCTGGGGCCTTGGCAAAGGCAGACATGGAACCAGTCTGCAAACAGGGCAGCAAGGAGGGTTGGCAGAGTTCCACACTACTCAGGCTCAGCAGGGAAGGGGATAGGGCAAGTCCTCCTGCAGCCATTGCCAGGCATGGGAAGGACAAGGCAGGGATTGCAGAACCCCTGTGGGAGGGAATAGAAGAGGATGTTGTGTGCCCAGACTTTATCAAGGCCCTTGACATGGTCTCCTGTGGTCTCCTTATGGCCAGACTGGTGAGAGCTGGACTGAAGAAGTGGAAGATGTGGTGGGTGGGAAGTTGCTGAATGAAGAGTGTCAAATAAAATCCATGGCAAAAAGTCCTCTTGGCAGCAACTTCCTGATGAAATCCCTCAGTGGTTAGCCCTTGAACACCACTACAGAACATCTTTATTATCTCTCTGTACATTGGGACAAAATGTATTCTCAAGTCCTTTGTGAATGATGCCAAATTTCAAGGAGCCCTTGAGCAACCTGTCCTGGTTTAAAGACACATATTGGGGCAGGTACTCCAATAAAATGAATTCACTCCTCTTTTATTCCCCACCACTACAGGGAGACAAAATACAAGGAGGTATAAGTGAAAAAATAAGAGTTGACTGACAAGAAATATAGCAGCAAAACCAGCAATACCAACAGAACAGTCCAAAGCAACAGCAGAGAGGGAAATTGCCTCCTCTTTCCTCTCAGGCCCCACTCCCTTTTGTAAACAGAAAAAAACAGGGATCAACACGTGCCTCCCTTCCCCCTTTTCCCTCTGAATGAACAAAGAACAAAAATTAAACCAGGAGAAAGAGAGAGCAAAGCAAAATGTGGGAAACTCTCTGGTCTGAGATCAGTTGTGCTGCCCAAGAACACGCTGACTCCAGAGGTGTCCAAGCGGGGCAGAGCCGGCGACTCCGGTCCGTGCGGCGGCGGGGGGGAGGCAGCGGCTCTGCTTGATTCCATGGAGTTCTGGGGAGGCACAGTGGCCCCTTGGTTCCAGGAGGGTCTGAGATGTCTCAGGGTTCCTTTTGTTCCAAAGAGACCCCACATGTCACAGTGGTCCCTTGGTTCCATGAGATTCCACAGTGTCCCTGCATTCCTTTGGTTCCATGAGGCCCTGCAGTGTCACAGGGCCACTTGATTCCATGACATTACAGAGAATCAGAATGGCCCCTTGATTTAAGGCCAACTGCACATGGGGCTGTCTTAGGGGGAGTGTGGGCACCCAGACAAGGGAGTTGTCACCCCCCTGGACTCAGCCCTGGGGTCACCACATCTGGACTGGTCTGTCTGTCTGTGAGGTTCCCCATTCTGGAGGAATGAGGAAGAACTGGAGAGGGTCTAGAGGAGATCTGACAGGATGGAGCTTTTCTCTGTATTGGAAATAGAATGAAATCTCCACAAAGAGTAGCATGGAAGGTTCAGACTGAAGGTGAGGAAAAAGAAATGTCACTCAACGGGGACCCTTGTGGTGCAAGAGGTCACCCAGAGGGAGTCAGGATCAGCCCATGGCTTTGTGTTCCAGGGAACAGCCAGAGCTGGGGCAGAGACATCAGGGAGGGTCTAGAAATGCTGCTGGGAGGGGGTGGGAAAGCAGGAGGGGTGTGTGCAGCCTGCAAGGCCAGAGCAGCAGCAGGGCCAGGGCAGGACAGCCTGCAGGAGAGATGGCCAAGGGCTCTGGCAGGGCTGCAAGGCCCAAAGGCACCCAGGCCTTTGTCCCCTTGCCTCTGGCAGCTGCCTCTGCCACTCAGGCCACCACAAGACACTTTCCTGGCAGGTTCTGCACTTGGTTTCTGCCTCGCCCCTCCCTCAGGAGCCTGGCAGGGGTTGCCCAGTTTTGGCCTTTGTTGTTCCTCCCCCTGCCATCCCAGTGCCCCCCAAACAGCCCTGAGCCAGCCGGGAGGGACAGGATCTGCTGGGCCAGGGCCTGGGGCTCAGGCCTTGGCCTTTGTGCTCCACAAAACCAAGGCAGGCTTTGCTCAGCATTGCAGGGGCCTGCCCAGAGCCTTTGTCTGCCTGCACTCCTGGCCTCCAAGGAGCTGCTCCAAGGAGTCCCTGGGGAGGCTTTGGCAGTGCCTGCCCTCAGTGGGGCCCAGCAATGCTTCAAGGCACTTGGACTTTGGCTTCTGACTTCTTCAGCAACTGCTTCAATCTTCTCTCAGTACCTCAGGATCATGGACTGGGCTGCAAACACACCGTGGGGCTCATTAAAATCCAGAAATCCCTCAGGATCTCTTTGTCTTCCTTTAATTGTCTTCAAGGCAATTTCAAAACAAGTCTTCAAAGTTTGTATTTTTTTTTTTTAGTTCAATGATGGCTATTTTTTAGTTCAAAGAAGAGGAGATAGAGGTGTTCTCCAAGTGATCTTGATGCTGAGTGTCTCCTTAGGAGATCTACACTGACCCTGGATGATCAACCTTGCTCCTCACCCCCCCCAACCTCTGACATGGCCCATCTTGGACTGACAGCTGATTCAACTCCAAACACACTGTGGGACCCATTAAAACACTGAAAAACAAATTATTTCCCTTCCTTTCATTGTCTTCAAGACTTGAACAGCTAATTGGAGTTGTTTTGTAGTTTAGCTAAGGGGGAAGATTTTAAAGTGGAAGTCACGAAAAATATAGATTTTTGATGAAAGGGAATGATTTACACAGAGCCTTGGGATGCAAGAGGGTCAGGACACCAAGGATTTGGATCCAAAGATAAGGGGGCAAAAGAGATTAGTATCACTTAATCATTTACCAGTTGAACAATTATCAAGTGGTTCAATAGCATTTGCTACAATTTTAACAGTGACTGAATTACAGATTCACAATAACAACATTCATCATCATCATGGCCGGGCTTTGCGAACGAGGATTTGGGAAGGCTCTATCCACATTTGTTACAGGCACACTGGTGGCTAATGAGGCCAATACAAGATAGACATAACGGATTGCAAAAGGCACAGCAGAAAGACTCCCTAGATGGTATATTCTGCAAGACACGGTTCTTTCTGTGTTTCCTTTTCTCCTCAATAGTGGTCCTGTGTGCGTTCTCAAAGGAGACAGCTGTGTTAGAGATGGTGTGTCTCCAGGTCTCCCAACTGGAGGTCAGAGTAGACCAGTTATGGTGATCAATATGGCCAAGGCTGAGATGTTGTTTCAGGGAG
>NW_021937772.1:0-8590 GCF_001715985.3 Manacus vitellinus
TGGTTTGAATCTTGTTTTCCCCCAGAGGCTAGAAAAGTGGTAGACCCCAAGGGGTGGAAACCCCTGGAAGTTTTGAAGTTCTGTCCAATGGGCGCTCCTGCAAAAATGTCAACATCCCACAAGCTCACCGGAAGAGATGAGTTGTAGTTTTGGTTGTTGTTGGAGAGGTGGCCATGTTGTAGAGCCACGAGGAAGGGGCTCTGAGCCCCTTGGGCCCTCTGGGGCCTCCCAGCCCCTGGCTGGGGGCTGCAGGGACCTGGAACAGCATAAAGCTGGGCTAGGTGCCTGTAGTTATGCCGGGAGATGTTTTCTCCATGGGCACAGAGCAGCAGCCGGGACTGACCAGAGAAACGGTGGCAGAGAGCCAGGATAGATAACACCTGAACTGAAGGAGCAGCAGAAACAACATGCAGCACCAGAGAAAGGACTCCTGGAAGGAGAGCCGGGAGAAAGAGAGCCAGCAGCCTGAGAGACAGAGTTCTGGGGGTAAGACTGTACCAGCCCCCAAAACTCCTTTGAGATCCCTCTGAGAAGAGAGGGAGATGGACTCCTACTAAGGAGAAGAGTTTTAGACATGCAGCACCGGAGAGTGAGAGGAGCTGAGAAGCTCAGAGCGTCCCGGAGCTGGACCGGGATGGCCAGAGGAATGCGGGGGGAGTTGACCTTGGCTCCCCCCCCTTGCACTGCTGCCACGGTGGCAGCCTGAGAGACAGGGCACAGAGGCCCTGCAAGGAGCTGAGTCTCCTGGAGATACCAGACCGTCACGAAGACCCCCCTGTGTCTCGTGATATGACGTGGTGATACGACCTTGTCTGGGGTTACGAAGCCCACGGAAGACCCCTCGGTTGGAGGCGATGGGGCCGAGAGAGAGGCTTGGATACCTCCCTCGTGAGTGCTGGCAGAAAGCCAGCTATCAGCTGCTGCATGTGGAGAGGACAGACAGACTGCTGCCTCAGAAGATGCTGCTGCTTAAGGACTGGAAGGGGTCTGTCCTTCTTTCCCTCCTGGACTTTTATTTGGAGGGGAGAAGAGATCTGATCCACTGTAAATACTATATGTCATGGTAGAGATAGTTTGTGATCATGTGTATAATGTGATATGGTATTTATTTGTACAGTCATTGTAATATATTCCCTTTTCCCCACTTTGAGTCTGGTGTGTTTTGTCTGGAAAAACCCATCTCACATTAGGTTGAGATGTGGGAGGGGGAATAGAGCTGGGGATTGGATTTTGGGGCTGTCTCAAACCATGACATCTTTCTATCCTTGGAATGCAATTAATCAATGAAATTGTGAAATTAACATACTAAACCAACACCAAACCTTTTTAATCCCCTCAGAAAGGCTTTTTTTATCATGTTTTACACTGAAAACGTTGAACGGACATCTGTACATCTTCTTACAAGAAAAAGGATATGTAGTCATATTGAAAAGGTAGGTGGATTTCTACTCACAGTGAGGGGAGACTGAACATGTCTAACCAGACAGTGATGCTGAAGAGAACCAGCACATAAACATTTATCTTTGAAGAGATAAATGGTTTCCATCCAAACCCTCTTAGGTTCATATCCACACAAGCAGTGTGTCACCATACCACATAAAGGAGGGACCACTTGGCTCAAATGTCAATCTGACGCCATTTTACTGTCCACTCATTTACATTAGCATCTCCAAAAACATAATTTAACACACACACACACACACACACACACTCTTCAAAAGTCCCCAGCCAGGTAGAGGAGGAACACCAGGGCTCTCACCTATTCTAGAGATACAAAAAGCCCACAAAAGAGATTTGAAGACACACTCCTGATCTGTGATGTTTGAGTTAGACAATGTTCTCTGAGTTTCTCACTGTGTCCAGAATCAATGGGGAGCTCTGCTCATAATTTATTGGTGCCTCACAGGCAGCAGAGGTATCAGACAGGGGCTTTCACAAATAAAACCCAGCGACTGAATACACTAAAACAAAATACCACTTCATCTTGCTTTCTGTGTTGTAAAAGCTTCTCCAAAACCATTTCATTATACAGGTATATTTTTCCCCCAGTTTATATTCTTCCTTTTTTTTTTTTTTCCATTTAGTCCCACTCAGATTTCCAGGGGTATCTGGGTTGGCTGAGATTAACACCACATGCAGCAGACAAGCACCACAGGCTCTTTGCTGTGCAGTGAGCAAGATGTTTCTTGTCATACATAATTCACAAAGCAAATTAAACATGTCAGAGTCAGTGCATATTGTACAGGTGACTCTTGGAGAACAATCAACAGATGGGAAAGAGCAAGGCAGTGGTGGCCTCACTAATTACTTACAGGCTGAGCTTTTTTGACCATCTCAGAACTGTAGTCAATATATCAAGGCGAGACTTGAAAACTTTTGGCAAATACTGAAAGAGTGGGGGTTCTTGGCAAGATCTCAAAAATAAAAATTCTTCCTCTCCACGAAAAAGGGGTAAAATTCTCCCAAAGTGCAGAATTCGGATAGTTTATAACTGAAGCTTTGTAACAATAAAATAGAGGAGAAGAACATCTTGTGTTTTTTCGTGAGGTAAGTGTTTTGTAATGATAGTGTTGCACCATTGCTTAGTGCAAGTCAAACATGAAAAACCAAAAAGGTGAGAGTGCAGCATTTTTAAAACACTTTATGGAGGTTCAAATATATAAAAAATGAAATTTTTTGGCATAGCTTTCTCTTGTTTTACAGTGTTACTCCTTCATCCTCAAAGAACTTGGTTTCTGTTAGTTCCAGAGTTGGCTTAGGTGGAAACCAAACCATTTTGGTGCAAATGCCAAGTCAAAGTGGGTGACCACTGTTGCCTTGCCACAAATTTACATTTTGGTCCTTCTCATGAAGAGGGCGCAACTTATGCCAACAGGTTTGGTAACCAGTCCATTTTCTATAATAAATCACATTTCCTGGTAAGTATACTATCATTCATAATGAATATCGTGGTCTTTGTGATTGCAAAGCTTTCTCTGTCTCAGTAGCCTTCTAAGAAAGGGCTGTGCATCTTCACTGGAGCACCAGAGGCTAAAAGGGAAGAAAGAAAATCAAAAGGGAAATCCAAAGGAATAAGGGAATTTGGGGGACAAGGAGAAGGGAACTGGCATAAGAAAGCAAGCTAAACAAGAATATGCAACATTTCATACCTTTGTGTGAGAGTTACCTTGTGCTCAAGGTTAGAAACTACTGTTCATTATTCCTTGTATCCAAAGCAACTTATACCCATATAAATTGCTGCTCACTGTAGAGTTAAACCAAAATTTTTAGGTATTGTGCCCAGCTCACTTCTGCTCATGGAAAAACCTTCTGCTAAGTAGATAAGTGCTTTAAATCTGAGCTAGTAGAGCCAGTCCAGGGTATGCACCAGACTTGAATCCTCCCTCTGTGAACCTTGTCTTTTGTGCCGAGGCGATCAACACAGCGCAGGAAGCCTTCCAAAGCTCTCCCCTTGCTTTATCCTTCTAAGTAGATGGATGAAGAACTCAACAATAGGTTTGCTGACAAAAGAATTCATTGCATTAAGAATCATGGGAAGAGGTCCTTAACGCAGCCAGTAACAGCAGCATTAGACATGGCTTTGTAGTAAATATCTTTGATAAGACCTGAATGGAAGCGTCACTTGCAGTGCAAGAATACCAGTGGTGATGAGACCTCCCCCACTATATATTTACATTAAAGATTTATATTAAATTAATATACATAATAATAAAAGGGACAATCACTTATTTAAATTTTTATTAAACTTCAGGGTAGATTGTTATATTAGTGAAAGGGGACTAAAATATTTTAGTTACATAAAATTATCATTGAAGCTATACCAGTGAGTACCAGAAAGAGGTGATTAACTTCTCTAAACATGAAATAAAAATACAGTGTAAACAAATGTGTGCCTATGTGCACATCCATACAAGGTCTCAGAATCTAAATTCCATTACAGCAGAGACAAAATAGGCACATCTCCACAGTCACTCAATGATGTTTTTTGCTGAGGGCCAAGACTGCAGCTCACTGCAGTTGTACATAGAGCTGAAAATAACATTTTATTCATGTAAATAAGCCTGCAGTCCCCAAGCATGAGAAAAATCAGCTCTACCAACATGAAATAGCAATTACTAGGTTCTCACCAGTGAGGACTCTCCAGTGTCATCATTTCATATGCACACATGGGTCCAGTGGAGAGATAAATGCTTTAAGAAACTTTCAAAAGAGACCTTATCAGATCAGAAGGCAGAAGACAACTAAACATTTCGATATTTATATTGAATTTGAAAGTTTAAATACCTTCAGCAAGCGATCTCCAAAAAGTTGAGGCATTGAATTCCCCATGTTTAGGATCTTGCAGTATCAAGGGAAGAACCATAAAGTTTTAAAGGTCTGGCTTCACTTATTCATAAATGATATTTCAGCATGGGTTATATCCATGCAACAGTATTAGTGTTCTACAGGCATCTTCTTTAGTTTGCACCAAAAATACCTCTGCCATTGTAATTCAACCTAAAACCCATTAAAGCTATTATATGGTGCATAAAAATCGATGAACAGCAAAATTTTGAGCAAACCTAACCATCCATATATATGAAAACATCTGTTGTACTTTCTTGGATAACTATAAATCCTATAACTTAATTAGAGTTACAACAAACATAACAAATCTGGGGTTGCTCTGTCGTTTCACGGGGGCCTACCCTGTAAAAATGACAACTCCCAAAATACTGATCTAAGCCAGCATTAACCAATATTCATAAAAATGCTGCTCAACCTTTCTCACAAAGAGTAACAAATAGCCTGACTCCATATCAGCACAAGAAATAAATATGAGCCATACTGTTCAACAGCTTAAGTCACAATCTGAATTTGAGGGAGCTGAGAGCTGAAGATTTAAGGTCAGAAAGAAATAACTCGTCAGTAAAAAAAAAAGAAAAAGGAGAAAAGAAAAAGAGGAAGCAAAGAGTTGTTTGTTGACCTTGAATTGCTTTGGCTTGTTTTATTTTTCAATCAACACCTTCAAGCACAGTTAACTCCCATCTTCCTCCATTTTACACGGCTGCTTATTCTTCTGCCTATATTTCCATGAGTTTACAAAGTCATATTTTGCTGAAAATATGGAGTTGAAGTAAACTTAGAAAACCATCTATCTCCATTTGTCCTCCTAAAAACCTGTTTGTGCCCAAGAGGAAAAAAAATAATTAAAAGAAAAATCAACACACAGTGGTTGAAATGGCTGTTGCACAATGGCAAGACATACCAGTGCTTCTTGAATGACCCAGCACAGACATCAGCATTTCATAACACAACAAGAACAAACAATTTCATGCCAGGGTTTTCCCCATCTTCAGTATGGGCACTGCCTGCAAGGGATGAAACTTGGTCCTTAAATGAATAAGAAACATTGCTATCAGCCAACCTTCAAGAAGTTGTGTGACCTTTGGATTTTCTAAGGAGAAAACCACAAAAGCTCTTGCAAACATCTGCATTTATTTGGTTACAGAATTAATGATGCCAGACCCTTTCACAGCTGACACACAATGCAGCAGCAGCTGCTCTTTCAGACACCCACTGTAGCCAAGTGACCGTGCCCTGATTTGAAAAATGGATTGCACTCCATCAAACTTCTCTCCACTGTGATTTTATGAAGGCAGTGTGATTTAATTCCTGACATCGAAGCAGATACTTTCCTGTATGATAGATTCCACATCCAGACATCCAAGACATTGGACAGATCAGGTTTTTCACAACTAAAAAAACCCCAGGTTCTTATTAAGCCCATGGCTGAGCGCGTGTGCTCGTGCAAGTGTGTGTATGCACATCCACACAAGTTGCAAGGAGTTCATGGAGCTCACAGAAAGCACCTTCCTGTGTGCAGAGCCCACTCTAAGAGAAACAAAGTGAAAGCCTCCTCTGGTCTGTTCAAGTTTCTACAGACACTTCAGAACCAGGCTGGTACACCAGACGTGGTCAGGAACACGCAAACGAAGAGCACACAGAAGTATCAGCCCGTTACTACAACATCTAGTGATGAGGTTCAGCACGAAAACCAGCATGGTGAATTCAGCCATTTAATGATGAAAAAGGTTTGTATGGTTAGGTGTTTCATGGTTGTTAAATGCTTTGTCTGCTGGCACATACTCTGGACTTGTTTAAACCACATTTATAGAGTGCTCTCTCTCCTTAAGCATCGATTACCTTGGCCCTTGCACTGACCCCTCTCTCCTCATTCCTGGTTTCTTACAGAGCTCCAGGGAAGCTGGATGTCAGTCATTCATCACCCTTGTAAGCAGGCATAAGCGCTCACACAGCCCACTGTAGTGGTGTCCCCCAGAAACCGCCTGCTTCAAGTTTTCAGTGACTGACCAGTAATTAATTATCTTAAAATAAAAACCCCGAAGATTTGAAGCTTCTTAACAGCACAAACCTGACTGACATAGTCATTAGCAAGAGGGATGCTCAGCAACCTACTACGTCATTCTGGAATTGCAGCTTTCAACACCATAATGTAAAGTATTCAGGTATTGTATGTGCACCAGTATATTTACGTTATTTATCTGAAAGTATCAATGAACTTATTTAATAAACACCTTTCATTTGGATCACAAATCTGAAAATATTTAGGAGGTTCCAGCTTCCAAAACTTTCTGAGTGTCAGAACTGACCACTGAAGAATCTTTGCCTTTGTCCACCGGTAAAGATCTCAGTTGATTTGGGGGTCTTTCAAAGAGATCTAGAACTGTCACTTCAGTAACTCCCAGATTATGACAAAACCCTTTGGAAAAGTCCATTAACACAAGTACTTGACCAGTGTGACCAGTAGCCAGAGCTTTTCCACTGGTTACAAAAACCACAGTCAAATCCCTACATTACATGATGCAGTCAGAATATTTGTGCTCAGTCTTAACTGACCCTGCCAAAGCCTTAGCGCAAAAGGGACTGACTATTTCCAATTACAGGTACTTCTCTATTCCTAATCATGACTAGAAATTTTATCCAGGACTCAAGAGAGTTTTATTTCCTAGTTAAGTCCTGTCTGAACGGGCACCTTTCTAAGGTAAATTCATGGTCAATTATTTTGAAACATCCTCACACAGCCAGCAGACCTCAGTAAGAGAAAGGGGTCACTGTGAAATCACTGATCTTACAAAGTTTTTTCGGTGGGTGGAAAACTGGGCTATTATTTCCATAACTGATATTTTCCGTACATTTAGAATTGTGCAATAAATGACCCTTGTACCAAAAAAAAAAAAAAAGTATTCTCCATCAAGCATTCCAGAGAATTTTATAATATCTATCAAAATGATATTTTTCCCTATTTTTCATTCTTTCCAGTGGTCAGTTAAGTCATGGTCCACAGCATTGTTTCTTCTATTTTATAAGTGATTGAATGCTAGAGAGATGAGCAAAATGCTGCTTGCAGTATTTATGCTTATTTGTCACAGCCTGAAATTGGACTGGGACACAGGAAGCATTTCAGAGCCTGTGCAAATCCCCTCTCTGGATTATTTACGACCTGTTGATGCATATTCAGGAGCACACCATAAAATATTATTAAAATCATAAACGTGTCCTTAACTACTATGAGCCTCTCCATCCTTTCATGCTCTTTCATACATTTTCAGTTGTTGTTTTCCTTTAACTGCTAACCCAAATAAAGTATCTTTTCAGTAATAAAAGAGGCAGATTGAAAGTGCATGATGCTGAGATACCTCTGTGATATCCTTGCCTACCGTGCTGTGAAGCTGAGTACAGGGACTGTTTTACTGAAAAACAAATGATGCTGGATGAAAAACAGGAGTGGTAACTATTTGTTTTAAATGGATGCTGCAGAAGGCAGCTGGAAGCTAAAACGCATTTCATTGTCGCTAATTAAATTTGGACATGCAAGTAGCAAAAAAAAAAAAAAGAGTTAAAAGGGTGGTGTGCATTTGTATTTGAGAGGATTTGGGTTGCATAGAGGTTGATTGCATTTTAGCAGCGTGCTATTTCTGCTGATACCACCCCTTACATCACAGAATTCCAGATAGTTTCCAGAAGAACCACACAGGTAGTTAAGGAGCAAAGGTTGAATCAACATTTTATTGCCCAAATACCGAGGTTTCACATTTGAGCACACAGGGGGGGAAAAAAAATCATGTCTCCAATGACAGTTACAAGACAGCCAAGAACACCTTGGTTTTGCCAGGAGAACCACTAAGGCAAGGGAATCTTTCCTGCTAACAGTCTTCCTGAGGCATTGCCCCTACCGAGCCCCAAGCATCCTTTAATCCCTCTCCTCAGCACACGACATGCTAAACCACAGCTTGAGATTCCCTGAGGTTTTTGTCTTAGGCAACACAGCTCAATTATGATTAAAAAAACCCCAAAACTGCCTTTTCCTTGACCTGCAAGCTCTTAAAGCACTCAACCACCAAAATCAAAGTAATCCTGCCTCTTAAGAATGACTGGTTTGACTGGTCCTGCATCACAGCACCAAACCCTGCTTTTGTACCTTGTGCTGTACAGCCAAATCATGCACATCACTCCCCTCTTCTCCTTCACAAAACACACACACCGTGCAAGGGATATTGTTGTTTAAGCCAAGCTTCCCAACCCAATT